>NC_056730.1:616910155-617210155 GCF_019279795.1 Protopterus annectens
AAGGGAAAAAACCCCAAAAGGCCCCCCCCCCCCCGGGGGGGGGGGGGTTTTGAAAAAAAAGGCCCCAAAGGGGGTTTTTTTTAAAAAGGGAAAAAAACCCAAAGGGGTTTTTTTTTTAAAAAAAAGGGAAAAAAAAAAAAAAAAACCCCCCCCGGGGGGGGAAACCCTTTTTTCCCCCCTTCCCCCAAAACCCATTTTTTGGGGGTTTTCCCCCCTTTTTTTGGGGGAAAAAAACCCCTTAAAAAAAAAATTTCCCCCCGGGGGAAAAAACCCCCTTGGGGGGGTTTTTTCCCTTAAAAGGGGTTTGGGGCGGGGGCCCCCAAAAGGCCCCCCCCGGGAAAAAAAAAAAAAAACCCTTTTTCGGGTTGGGGGGAACCCCCCAAAAATTCCGGGGGGAAAAAAGGGGGGTTTTTGGTTTAAAAAAAAATTTTGGGGGGGGGTTTTTTAAAAAAAAAATTTGGGGGGGCCCCCCCCAAAAAAGGAAAACCCAAAAGGGTTTAAAAAATTGGGCCCCAACCCAAAACCCCCCCCCGGGGGGAAAAAAGGGTTTAAAAACCCCCCCCAAAAAAAAATTTTTTAAATCCCAAAAAAAGGGGGGAAAATTTTTTTTTTTTTTAAAAAAGGGGGGAAAAAACCCGGGGGCCCCCCCCGGGGAAATTTTTAAAAAAAAAAAAAACCCCCATTTTTTTTTTTTTAAAAAAAAATTTCCCTTTAAAGGGGGGTTTTTTGGGGGGGGAAAACGGGGGGGGGGGAAAAAAAACCCCAAAAATTTTTTTCCCCTTAAATTTTTTTAAAAGGGGTTTTTTAAAAAGGGGGGGCCCCCTTTAAAAAAAGGGGGCCAAACTGAAAAAAAAACAAAAAACCAAAATTTTTAAAAAAAAGGGAAAAAAAAAAAAAACCCAAAATGGGGTTTTTAAACCCGGGGAGGGGGAAGGGTTTTTTCCCAATTTTGGGGGCGGGGGGGTTTTTTGGGGGAAACCCCCCCCAAAAAGGGGGAAAAAAGGGGGAATTTTTAAAATTGTTTTTTTGGGGAAAACCCCGGGAAACCCAAAAAAAACCCCCGGGTTTTGTCCCAAAAAAGTTTTTAAAAAAAAATTTAAATTTGAAAAACCCCCGGGGTTTTTTTCCAAAAAAGGTGGGCCCCCCAAAAAAATTTTTTCCCAAAAAAAAAAAATTTTTTAAAATTCCCCCTTTTTTTTTAAAAAAAAAAAACCCCCCCCCCTTTGAACCTTTAAAAAAGGGGAAAAAAATTAAAAAAAAAACCCTTTAAAAAAAAAAATTTTTGGGAAAAAAACCCCCGGGGTTTTTAAAAAAAAAAAAATTTTTTTAAAAAAACCCCCTTTTTAAAAAAAAATTTAAAATTTTTCCATAAAAAAAACCCCCAATAAAACCCCCCCCTTTTTAAATTTAAAAAATTTTCCACAAAAACCCTTTAAAAAAAAGGGAAAATTTTAAAAAAAGGGGGCCAAAAAAACCCCCCAATTTTCCCCCTTTAAAAATTTAATTTTCTTTGAAAAAAAAAAAAAAATTTTTTCCCAAACCCAAAACCCAAAATTTAAAACCCCAAATTTTTTTTTTAAAAAAAACCCCTTTAAAAATAAAAAACCCCTTTTAAAAGGGTTTTTTTTAAAAGGAAAAAAGGGAAAAAAAAAAAAATTTTAAAAAATTTTTTCCAATAAAAAAAAAACCCAAAAAAACCCCCCTTTTTTTAAAATAAAGCCCCCCTTTTTTTCCTTTTTTTTCCCCCCCGGGGGAAAACCCCGGCCCCAAAAAGGGAAAAATTTTTTTTTTTTTTTAAAAAAAAAATTTTTTTTTTTAAAAAAAAAACCCCCCCTTTTAAAAAAAAATTTTTTGGGAAAACCCCCCCCAAAGGGAAAAAAAAAACGGGAAAGGGGGGTTCCCCCTTTTCCCCCTTTTTTTTAAAAAAACCCCCCCCAAAAAAAACCCCCAAAAAAATTTTTTTTTTTTTTTGGGGGGGGAAAAAAAAAAAAACCCAAACCCAAAAAAAAATTTGGGGAAATTTTTTTGGAAAAAAAAAATTTTTTTTTGGGGAAATTTTTTAAAAAAAGGGGGGGGGTTCTTTTAAAATTTAAAAATCCAAATAACCAAATTTAAAAAAAAAGGGGGTTTTTTTTTTAAAAAAAAAAAAAAAACCCCCCTTTCCCCCCCCCAAAAAACCCATTTTTTTTTTTAAAAATTTAAAAAATTAAAAATTTAAAAAAAAAAAAAATTTTTGGGTCCGGTTAAAACCCCCCTTTTTCCCCCCCAAAAAAATTTTTAAAAAGGGGAAAAAAACCCCAAAAAGGGAAAACCCAAAAAAATTTTAAATCACCAAAAAATTTAAAAAAAAATTTTTTTTTGGGGCCCGGGAAAAAAAAGGGGTTTTAAAAAAAAAATTTGGGGCCAAAAAAAAAACCCCCCAAAATTTTTGGGTCCTTTTTTCCCTTTTTTAAAAAAAAAAAAATTTTTTTTGGGGGTTTTTGAAAAAAAACCCCCCCCTTTTTTCCCAAAAAAAATCCAAAAAAAAATTTTTTTAAAAAAACCCCCCCCAAAAAATTTTTTTTGGGCGGGAAAAAATTTTTTTTTTGGGAAAAATTTTTAAAAAGGGGAAAAAATTTTTTTAAAAAAAGGGAAAAAAAAAAAAACATTTTAAAAAAAATTTTTTAAAAAAAAAAACCCTTTTTTAAACCCCTTTTTTTTTTAAAAAACCAAAAAATTTGGAAAAAAAGGGCCCTTTTTTTTTTTTGGGGGGGGTTTTTTTTTTTTTTTGGGGGGGGTTTTTAAAAATTTTAAATTTTTTTTCCCCCCCCCAAAAAAGGGGCCCCCGGGGGGGCCCCCCCCAAAAATTTTAAAACCCTTTTTTGGGTTTTTTTTTTTCCCAAAAAAATTCAATGCCCCAATTTTTGGGGGGGGGTTTTTTTAAAAAAAAATAAAAAAAACCCTTTTTAAAAAAAAAAAAAATTTTTTATTTTTTTTGGAGAAAAGATGGAAAAAAAAAGGGGATTTTTTTTTAAAAGGGAAAAAAAATTTTTTTTGGGGTTTTAAAATTTTTTTTAAAAAAAAGGGGAAAAAAAAAAATTTTTTTAAAAAAAAAAAAAGGGTTTTTTCCAACTTGGGGAAAACCCCTTTTTTTTAAAAATTTAAAAGGCAAAAACCAAAAAAACCCTTTTTTTAAATTTTTTAAATTTTAAAAAACCCCCAAAACCCCAAAAAAGGGGTTTTTTCCCAAAAAGGGAAAACCCCAATTTTTTTTTAAAGGGCCCCCCCCCCCCTTTTAAGGGGTTTAAGGGGTTTTAATTTTTTTTCCCAAAGGTTTAACCCTCCCTTAAAAAAAAAAAAAAAAAAAAAGGGTTAAAAAAAAAAATTTTTAAAAAATTTTTTTTTTTGGGGAAAAATTTTTTTTTTTAAAAAACCGGGGGGCCCCAAAAAGGCCCAAAAAATTTTTAAAGGAAACCCCCCAAAAAAAAAAATTTTTTTAAAAAACCCCCCCGGGGGAAAATTAAAAATTTTTTAAAAAAAGGGAACCCCAAAAAATTTAAAAAACCCCCCCCCTTTTTAAAAAACCCCAAAACCCCCAAAAAATTTATTAACAGGTTTTAAAAGTTTAAAAAAAATTTTTTTTGGGGGGGAAAAAAAAAACAATTTTTTTTTCCCCCCCCCAAAAATTTAAAAAAAAAATTTTTGGGGGTTTGGGAAATTTGAGATTTTTTTTTTAAACCCCTTTTTAAAACCCCCCAAAAAATTTTTCCCCTTTTTTTTAAAACTTCCCCAAAAAATAAAAAAAGGGTTAGGGGGGAAAAAAAAAAATTTTTTCCCATTTTAAATTTTTTTTAAAAACCCCTTTTTTAAAAAAAATTCCAAAAAATTTTTTAAAACGGGTTTTTTTTGGGGTTTTTCCCAATTCCCCCTTTTTAAAAAATTTAAAAAAAAACCCAAAAAAAAAACAAAAAAATCAGGGGTTTTTTTAAAAAAAAATTTTTTTTTAAAACCCCTTCCTTTGGGTTTTTTTTTTATCCCGGGGGCCCCTTTTGGGAAAAAAAAAGTGGTATTTTTTTTTTTTAAAAACCCTTTAAAAATTAAAAAAAAAAAAATTTTTTTTTTAAATTTCCCCTTTTTTTAAAAAAGGGGGGTTTTCCCCCCCCAAAAAAATTTTTTTTCCCCCTTTTTTTTTTGGGAAAAAAAAAAAAGGGAAATTTTTTTAATTTTTTTTTTTAAAATTTTTAAAAAAAAAAGGAAAAAATTTTTTTTTTCCCCCCCCAAAAAATTTGGGGGGGTTTTTTAAAAAAAAAAAAATTTTTTTTTTTTTTAAAAAAAAAGGGGGGCCCTTTTTAAAAAAAAAAAATTTTAAAAATTTTTGGGGGGGTTTTTTTTTTTAGGGAACCCTTTCCCCCCTTTTTTAAAAATTTTCCGGGGAAAAAATTTTTTAAACCTTTTTTAAAACCCCCTTTTTCCCCGGGGGGGGCCCCCCCCCTTTTTTTTTTTGGGGGGATGGGGGGGGGGCCCCTAAAAAAAATTTTTTTTTTAAAAATTTTAAAGGGGGAAAACCCAAAAAAAACCCCCCTTATTTTTTTTTTGGGGGGGTTTAAAAAAAAATTTAAAAAAAGGGGGGGTTTTTCCGGGAAAATTTTTCCCCCCCCCCAAAAAAATTTTTGGGGGGGGTTTTTTTTTTTTCCAATGGGGGGGGGGGAAATTTTTTAAAGGGGGGGTTTTTTTTTTTTGGGGGGGTTTGGGGGTTTTTTAACCCTTTTTTTTTTGGGGGGGGGAAAAACCCAAAAAATTTTTTTAAAAGGAAATTTTCCAAAGGGGGTTTTTTAAAGGGGTTTAAAAGGGGTTTTTAAAAGGGGTTTGGGGGAAAGGGGCCCCCCCTTTGTTTTTTTTTTCCCCCGGTTGGGGTGGGGGTTTTTTTTTTTAAAAAAAAAATTTAACCCCCCCAAAAAAACCCTTTTAAAATTTTCGGGTTTTTTTTAAAAAAAAAAATTTTTGGGTAAAAAGGGGGCCCCACCCCCCTTGCCCTTTTCCCTTCAGAAAACCCCCCCCTTTTTCCCCTTTAAAAAAAAACCCCCCCCCCCCCCAAAACAAAAACCCAAAGGGGGGGGAAGAAATTTTTTTCCCCCTTTTTAAAATTACAAAAAAAACATGCATCATGCCTGCTCAGCCACACCTTTAAACATTCCCTTACACTCTACTGCTGACAACATGCTAACATTGCTTATTTAAGTCCCCTGTGCATCAGCACCATGGTGTGTTTCCCGCATCGATGTTTCAGAAGACAGGGGGTTGGGACAGGATTCATCATATGCACAGGGGTTGGGTTTGGGTTTTCCAAGGCCTACAGTGAGCCATACAATTTTTTTTGTTGTGTGTGTGTGTGTGTGTGTGTGAAAAGAGTACTGCTATGGGCCAATGTTGATGAATGGGGCATGTATGTGGTAGCCCAGGTGTGTTGTTTATGGGGGTGTGTCTGCATGCACACAGTTCCACCATTTGGGTCCAAAATGGGGATTTGTGGGACAAACAGACTGTACCTGCCAGGCTTTACAGATTACCATCTCTTGGATCGTACCTGTTGGCAGGGGGGGTACTGACACTTGGTACTAAGCCTGACTGGGTACTATCCCCAGAGGTAGATGGATGTACACTGGACCCAGGTCCCTGCTGGGAATGTCCCGAGCCCATGTGGTCTTCTAGGAGTCTATGGACAGCCCAACATTGCTGGGGCTGGTACTGGCACCACATGGCTGTGACTTGAGGGAGTCAAAGGGACTGCCAGCTGCTGATGTTGCTGGCAACCCTCCAATTCACATTATGTCCCCTGTCCCGACACATGGACATGACATTGGAGGACATCTAATGTCTCACCCCAAATTTTATCCCTGACCTAGTGTTTAAGGGTGGCACCTGCTAGGTCATGGATACTGTGAAATTTTTATGTGCCCCCTGTGCCCTTAGTCCCTGTCTGGGGTACTTTTCCAAAATTTCCTTGCCTCCATGACAGCCTAACATGCGGGGGCCTGTGGTGTCTGAGTGGCATGATGGCCCGCAGTGCTCAGGGGAAAACCCCCGGACATCTGCCTATGTGGTACCCTTCCGACATCTGGGTAAGGGTGCTGTGTTGGGATGCATGTGCCATGAAACCCCATGTCCCGGCCCAAAGGGGGTAACCCGTCCCTCAGCTAAGGGCATTGGTGATGGATGTATTGGCAGTATGACTGTGTGCATGGATGGGGTGGAACCCTTTTGTACTGTTGATTGTTGGCTCAATGAAAACCCTGGCAAACATGCCTGTGCCTCAAACACCTTTACTATCATACTCAGTGACATCAGTTTTGCTGCATGAACCAGCCCAAAATCAGCACCTGTGAAGACAGGAAACACACTTTTCAACCTGTACATGATGTCTCACACATGCACATAACAAAATGAAAACATGAAAACATGAAAACATGAAAACATGCACACATGAAAACATGAACAAAATGCACACATGCACACAACACATGAAAACACATGCACATGCACACATGAAACAAAATGCACATGCACACCACACACATGAATACACACACAACACCCCCAAAACAGAAAAACACACACACACACACACCACCAGCAATCCAGAACATACTCAATAGCGTGATGGTGGGGGACAGTATCCCGCCCAAAAATTTATATCAAAAGGAGCATGCAGGGGTGTGTTTCAACAGCATGCAGGGGAGTGTAGACAGCCCTTGAAAAAACAGTATACGGCTTTGATGCATGTGTGTTTTGTTCAGTGATTGGCCTCACCCTGGAATGCAATGGTTTGGGCACAACATTGTGTGCAAGTATTAAATTTTGCTGTCCTGTGCACCATCATCACAGGTATACATACCATGGCTGGATGTGTATTTTGTGTCACATAGATATCCATTTTGATTAGAGCATCTGTGTCTTTAGCAGAAAATTTTGGACACAGGTTTAGCCCTGCATGCTATGTATACACACAGGATGAGTGGTGCATTTTACCTGATGGAATAATTTCTCAACATAGCATTGTACAGTGGTTATGGTGAGTGTAGGACATATTTTGGACATGCCAGTGCCCATGACATGGGATGCTACCAAAAACTGCAACATTAAAACACACATACACAATTTTGTTTTGACCTATACACTCAATAGATTACAAGACATGCAAAATTTGTACAAATGGTGATTGCTATGCAGATTTTTTGGGGCATATGTTTGCACACACACAACATTGAGGTATAGCAATTAATGATATTTTAGTATTTGGGCCCCTGTAACTGGATGGGTGTAGTACCATTACCCTCATCATGCAGCATCATGTGGTCACCAAGGCTACTAATGTGTGCCAGACCGCACATAGCATGCTGTACCTGAAATGCAGTACCATGGCTACATTCACCATTTCAACAGTTGTTACATGGGTTTTAAAAGGGGCAATAGGGGCATTCCAACATGAATTTTTATGTGTTGAAGAGTGTCGCACAGCCCATGAGAGGACTCTACCCCCCAGGTATGTTTTGTGTGCTGTGTGGATGACATTTGGGATACTGAAATGTGACCTTACAGCATTTTTAACCCCTTTTAGCATGTTAACATGTAATGACACAGTTGTGTGTTGTGTGCATGTGTATCGATTGCCTATCCAATGTCCACTACAGTGTTGCCACAATTTGTGGGATGCTCTGTGTATTGCATGTGTTTTTTACTCCTTTCTGAGATGTGCATAGTCTCCCGCAAACATGCCCGCATGCATTATGCCGGTGTGTGGCGTGTACATGGCCTACACCTCACCTATGACATGCCCTTTATTTGCAATAAAAAATGTAGAACACACTCACCAGCATGGGGCTGCTGCCTTGCTGTCACACCAGAGGGATTTCAAAGAGACAAATTTTGTGGCCCAATGTGGCATTGCTACTGTGTGTTTGCAATCTTACAGTAGTAAATGTTGACAGTCACAGGCCTCATATTATATTCCAAATTATTATATTTTTCACAACACTAGGGACCACATCTTGTAACACAAATACACATCTCACATAAGCATGATCTACCAATAGAGGTAACAGTAGTGTAACAGCCATTTACCTGCACCTCCATTTAACTTGCTGGGGGGCTGTCTCCATGATAAAGCATTGTTTTTGCTGCTGTTGTTGGGGGCCCCCTGGCTCAGGGAGTCCTCCACTTGGTGAGGGGGGGTGGATGGCTACCCCACCACCTGTGGCAAGCTGTTGTCTATGGGTATCAGGGCATGCTCCGGGCATGTCTAATTAAATCACTGCAGTGATGGTACCTGCTCATATGTCCAGTTATGCATGCCTTTTCATTTACCCTTGGACAAGATCTTGCCACAGTGCAGTCCGTCATGCTGGTCCTGGCTGGGTTTTTGAGAACAGCAGGGGGTGCTGAACCATGGTGTGTTTTCACTTCATCCTCTGCTGTGCTGTATGAGGGGTTACAAAGGTGGGCCATAACCCTGGAAGACAAAGAAACAATATGTGTGAGCAAGTCAAGTGGCACACTTAATATTTTGTGAATCATTTTAAATGCCATATATAGCAACCTATTGGTTTTCAAAGGATACACACTTTCAATACCACATATCAGTGCTCAACCCACAACTGCCTGACAGTGCCTGGCACACTCCCTATATCAAACCATGTTCTGCACAGCAACAAAGATAACCAGTATGTAAGACTATACAAAAGTAATGGCACACTGTATGCAAAACAATGCACCACCTAGCCACAGGGGTATATATCATTAATGCATAAAATAACATGTAATCCATTGCAATGATTGTAAATCCAGTTTCAGTATTACCAGCAAAACCACACTAGTCATTGATGGCAAATGCCTAACATATTTTTGCTCATTCATTTTTGGGCCCGCTGTACTACACTATACATGTTGCTAGATACACATATATCCTGTAACACACATATGACCAGGCCATGGTACAGGCATAAAAAAACACACACACATCAGACATACTACCAGACACAAATATGGCAAACACATGACCTTTACCTGTGTACCATACAGTACTGTGTGTCAGTAGTTCAAGACCTTATGCCTGAGGTATGTCTCTGAGGACTACAGGGAACAAACAAAACAGTGGTTCCAGGACATGTACATAAAAATGTGCTGTTTAGGCATACAGCTTCAGGTAGTACTACAGTTCATTCAGGGGTTGGATTCACCAGCAGTAACACTCAATAAGCATACATGCTGCTGTATTTTCAATGGGACACCCCAGTCGACACCCAAAACACTAGCCCGACTTTGGGATACTGCTTTTTTTGCCTAGCAATAGCATACACATCTTTGCTGGGATCACAGCTTGGACACTACATACCATGACAGAAAATTTCCCACTTACCCCACATATACAGAACTCGACACATTCACCAACACATTTACCAATTTTTTCCCTAGGGGGAACCCCCATAGGGGGGAAATTTTTCAACAGGGAAAAGTTGGTTTTCAATAGGTTTGGGTTTGGCCCAAAGGACCTTGGGGGGGTTTTTGCCACCTACCCTTTTTTGGCCCTTTTTCCAAGGGATTTTTAAGGCCCTTTTTTAAGCGGTTTTTTTTCCCCCAGGGGGGGTTTTATACTCCACACAATCATAAGGGTTTTTTTAGGGGCTGCCCAATTTGGAGCCCCTTTTTTTGCATTGAAAAGGGGTTCCCGGGTATGGGATGTCTCAAAGGGAACTATTCCACCTGTGCCCCGGGTTTTTATACAATTTATGTTAAGTGTACCCCAGGGATTGGGACTGATTTTTTTGGGGGGGATGCCAACAGTTGGGTTTTAAAATTAGCTTTCCCTGGTTTGGCAAGGCATCTGGGGGAGGGAAAAATTTACCCGTTTTTTTTCCCTTTTCATAATTTTTAAATTTTTTAATTTTTAATTTTTTTTTTTTATTTTATTAATTTTTAATTTCAAAACCACCCTTTTGGGGGGGAAATTTTTACTTCCTATAATCCCCTTTTTGGTGGGAAATTTTGGGGGAAATTTTATATACTTTTCCCCCAAAAGCACATTTTGGGTGATTAAGGGGTTCCACCCCTGAAATTTTCAGGCCCCATGGTGGCCCCTGTGACAAAACAAAAGGGGAAACCACTGTTTTCCCCCTGTTCCCCGGGCTTTTCCCCACCTTCAATTTAAATAGACTAAAACCAAAAACCTATTGGTTATTTAAAAGGGGTTTAGTTTTTGCCAAGGAATGCCCAAAGCAAATTTCAACAGAAAATTTTCCCTTTTGTCCCCCAGGCCCCCTGTTTGCCCGTAAATTGACCCCGTTTCCTTCTCCTCTTAATTAAAATAAAATTAATTATATATATAAATTAATTACCATACTATGGAACTTTTCCCTTTTGTACATTTTTTGACTATAGGGATTTTTACCGTCCACCTTTTAAAAGGTTTTTAAAAGAATTGGGGGAATTGTAAGGAAACAGTTAAAAGGTCAAATTTTGACATTTTGTGGAACATTAAGGTTTTTTCCCAGCCCATGTTTTGGGGTTTAGCAGGGGTCCCGGCTGAACACCCGCCCCAAATGGGGCAAATATTTAAAGGGGCCAAAAAACCACCACATGCCCTAAAAACCCCAACTGTTAAAACCCTTTTTTTGGGTTTTCCCCAATTTTTTAAAACCTTTTTGGTATGAAAAAATTTTTTTTTTTTAAAATTTTTATTGTTTTTAATTTTTTCCAAAAAGGGGTTGGGCGTTGTCCCTTCTCTTGCCTGTGTGCTTTACATCTGCAAGGGATTTTGATGTGTGGCCCATACACCAAGGACCCATGTTGTAAGGCCCTTTTACCCAAGGTGGACCTTTGGGGTTTTCTGCAACTGCAGGTGTTCAACCCCTGTTAAACAAAACCCCGTTAAATTTTTTAGGAGGGTGTTTATTTAGTGGGGAAAAGCTTTTTCCTTACACCTTTTGGGAACAAAATTGGGTTGCCAATCTAAGCTTTTCCCTGTTAAAATTTTTACTAACCTGAAATTTTTTACTTTCCCCACCATTGGGATTAGTTTTACTCCAAAAAAATACTTCAAAAACAAAATAAAATGGGAGATGTTTTCTTTTCTACTTATACAATTTTTGCCCCCTCAAAAGTAATTTAATGTTTTTTTGGCCCGAAGTTTTGAAGGGGATCTGTGAAAAATTTCTACTTTTGAAAATTTGTGTTTTTTTTGTTAAATTTGAAGGGTCTTTAAAAAAACAATTTTTTACTAATGCCTAAATACATTTGGTTTAAACCCCCCCTTTTTTTGTAATTTTTCATCAGGGCCTTTTTTCTTAATGTAATTTTTTTTTTAAAGGGGTTTTTTTATTTATTTTTTTTAAAAATTATTTTTTCCCCCTTTGGTTGTGGGTGGGTTAGCCTTTATTCTTTGTCCCCGGTCTTTTCAGCACTGGAACAATGGCATTGTCACAGTTGGTTGCTACCAGTACATGGCTACATCCCTTGGTATTTCAGTGTTGTACTCCTACATTTTGGGGTATGCTTCTGGAACTCCTTCCAAAGCTATTTGCACAGTTTTAACAGCAGAATAGCTGATATGCCTGTGTGTTTCTGCCTCTCCCAGGCCTCTCAAACACTCAGGTACATTTTTGAACAGCTCAGGGTAAAATGGTAAGTGAGGTACACCTTTACAATATTAGTAACATTAGGTTGAGACTTTGAGAGAACCAGAGCATATGGATTAATACACATTTCCTGAAGTACAAGTGGTGTCTAACTCTTACATTTTGTCACAGTTGGGGAGTATGGACTCTGCCCTAGTCAGGTATGCTAGTGTTTGTCCTGCTATAATACGGTGTGGGGGTTGTAAAGTGCTGCTGTAACATTATTTCCTGCTAGAATGGCTGGTTCTCTTTTCACTGTCATGTAATGCAATTCCACAATAACTGCTGGTAAAGATCCACAGAACAGGATTTGTGTTATGGCATTCCTATTTGGCCTTTACATTCACTCATTCTGATGCATGATATATTGGTTTCAGCACCAATTTGTTGTATGTTTACCATGGCTCAGTGGTACTTCATGCAGTCTAGTGTGTACAAGGTCCAGGGTTCGAGACTGACAGATGTATTTTATTTTGCTGCTGAGCAGAACAAGGGCCCTGACATACAGAGTGACTAAGGCACTTTTAAGCAGTTGTAAGGAGGTTTGGGTTTTCCCAGTAGCTAAGCGCACAACTTAGCGCACACGCAAACCCTGGCAACTACTGCTTAAAGTGCTTACTCCGCTAACCTCATTTCTTTGAAAGAAAGAAAAGGGGAGATAGGAAAGTGGTAAAAAAGGGCAAAAAGGGGGAAAAGACAGTGGGGAAAACAGCTGGGATGTGCAGGAGGGGGTAGGGAAGGTCCATAGCTGCCCATTTCTTTAACAGCAACAGCTGTGCATATACTAGTAATTTGAATGGATTTGAAACCTTCCACCCCCGAGAGAGGGTGAGGACAACAAAGTATGTTGTACTGCCAATTAAATTTCTGTTTGTGTCCAGTGACATGTGCAATTTGGGGAGCTATGTATGGGCGTAATTTTTTTGGGTGCAGATTGCCCATTTTTCTGGTGAGTGGAATGTGGGGTAGGGGGTAGGTATATTTTGGGAGGAAAGGGTTGGGGGGGTAAACAGACAAGACAAACAAGATGCATACAGGGGCGTATGACACATGGGGTGGGTGAACACCATTGGGGGGAAGGGTGTTTGGAAATCAGCCCATGAGCCCACAGATGGCAACAGTGGAACTGAGATCCCCACCCATGGGCAGTCACCACTGCCCCTTTACAAGGGGTGGCTGTGCTGGGGGCTGTAGGAGGGGGAGGCTCACCCATGAGTGCCACTCTTGCCTCGAGCTGGCGTGAGGATCAGCAACTGAACACTGGATCTCCCCAGCACCACAGCCCCGGGCTGTTCGGGGGGTGATAGGTGGCCCTCCTCCCCCCTGCTTGCATGGGGAAACCCCATCCCTGCAGGGTTCCACCCAAAGGTGGCACAGGACCAAAGGAGGAGGTCCCGGGCTGGACACCGGACCTGCTGGTGCTAGGTGCCATCGCCAGCTGAGGTGGGACAGGTGGGTGCGCTGGGACCGGCCTTCCCATACGTTCTATTTTTAGGAGGATTTAATGACAATATGGGTTAGTAATAGCCAACAGCAGTCCAGTTTAGTTGTAACAGCATACAGTAGTATTCCCATTAACCCAACACACCAGAGTTCCAACAGTTGAACAGCAAGCATAACACATGCATATATAGAACAACTGTGGACATTCCAACAGCATGCAGGATTGATTGGTGGCAACAGGCCACCAAGATTGTGAACATGGCACATGCATCGAAGTAAATGCAGATATTTATATAACAATAGGACATGTGTCCCAACAAATGTTATGAGATTAGACATATCCATTGAGGTGTGGAATTGCATTGTTTATGCACATACAGTAGGGTGTAAAAAGATACCTCCATTAACAACTTATCTATACTTAAAATTTACACTACATTCCTATTGACTGCAGTTAAATATCCCCTACATGTATTATTACAATAGGCAATGTCCATTAAATTGTGTAAAGGGTTTTGCTAGTTCTTGATATACCTGACCTGTATCTGACATACAAAGTGTCCTGGATGCAGATGTTACTGCTACATATTTATATTTTTCATTTATATTTATGTATCTACATATCTGGATGTGTTCAGGTGACATTATCAGGTATATGTTAACAGCCCCCTATATTTATAGCAGCATACTGACATTTCTGGGGAACACATTAACAAGCTACTCATGTGCCAGATTAACCTGTACATGCCAGCCATTAACCGACAGTTGAGGACTGTATATATGCTTAACAGCTACTGGCACTCCCTTCATCCACTTTATATGGGCCTACCCATGTGTGGGTTAACTGCACTTAATACAACAGTACTATTTCTATTATGCAAAGGTACAACAACATATTGAAGAAAGTGACACGGACACACTCCAGGAATTATACCTTTATTAATAACATTACACACTTTTCTAGTGGCTCTCTCAATTATTTGATATATCAGTGCATGCAGAGGTCTTTTTATTTTATACCTTTATTAATGGGTTACAACACCTTTTTTACACTGTCTCACTTATTTTATATACAGTACATGCAGAGAAGTTATTCCCCACTTTTTATACCTTTATTAATGGTTTACAACACCTTTTCAGTCTCACTTTTTTATATGACCCCAAAATGCAGAAATTTTTTCCCCTTACCTTTTAATAAATTTTAACCTTCTTTCAGGGTTCCACCTCATTGAAAAATGAAGGGGGATTTAAAATAAACCCCCTTTGCACCTTTGCAATTCTTCATACTTCATTCCATGGTACACTCACGTAAATAATGGGGATTTGGCATTCCTTCCTTATAGGGTTTTTTTGGCCTTCCCTTCATTCCCTTTATTCCCTGGGCTACCTCTCAAGTGGGGATCCTGGGCCTTGGAAACCCGTGGGTTAGTGGTTCCGCTCTTTGGGCTCATGGTGGGCTGGCCCCGCCCCCAAATCCGAATGTGTGGACTGGGAGAAAAAATTTTTCCCCAAGCCCCCCTTGCTTTGGAAGCCCTCTCCGCAAGCCTTGTCTGAGGGTGGGAGCCAAACCATTATGGAATTAAACCCACCCTTGGGCTTAAATAGCCCTTTCCCACCTTTTTTGGATTGGGAAAAACTACAACCGTTAGGGAATTAAAATTCCCCCATTTTTGGGGTTTAAAATGCCTCATTTAAAATTATTTGTGGTTTGGCGGTTTTGAAATCCCAGTTGAAACCTGCTTGCAAATTTTTTAAAATTCCAGCATAAGTTGGTGTGTTTGGAAATTTTCTCATATTTAAGCTGTTGGGTTAGTTTTAGTACTGTGTTATGGTGCACAATATCCCAGTTGAGGCCCGTATTGCATTTTACACTGGCGACGGATAGAGGTGGGCTGTGTTTGCTGCTTTGGCTCAGCTTTGCCAACATTGCCAGTTGCTCTACATGGCTTCTCACGTGCTTTTTGTGGATTTGCAGCTCCTTTCCATTGCTTAAAATAGTGAGGAGATGGAGAAGAGTGTACAGACCCAGGGTAACCTACCAGGGGCTACATGAGCTGGAGATAGTGGAGTGCTATAGAGTGGACAGAGAGCTCCTGCAGCAAATTGTTGAGCTGTGCAGCCCACGCCTCACACATAGAACCAACAGAGGGGAACCCATCCCAGTGGAAACCAAGGTACGTGTTGGCCTAAGAATACTAGCAACAGGTACCTTCCAGAGACCAGCTGGTGATATGATAGGGATTTCACAGGCATCAGCATCCAGGGTACTGCACCAGTTCCTGAATGTCATGTCAGCACATGCCGGTGATCATGTATATTTCCCCAATTCCTGTGAGGTATTGGAAGCAATATGCATCTCTTCCAGCAAATAGCGGAATACCCTGAGGTAGTGGGTGCAACTGACTGCACGCACATACACATCAAAGCACCAGCCGGTGAGCGGGGTAGGGCCTACATCAACTGCAAGAGCTTCCACTCCATCAACTGCCAGGTCGTGTGCGATGCCCAGGGCATAATACTGAATGTGTGTGCTGGCTGCCCTGGAAGCTACCACGAATCCCATATCTGGCATCTGACGCAGCTGTACCAGACATTTGCCAATGGGGACATCCCTGACGGTCATCTAGTGGGGGATGCTGGATACGCACTGGAGCCGTGGCTGATGACACCCATCAGAAATGCACATACACCTGAACAAGGACTCCATAATGAGGCACACGCACAAACACGAAATATAATCGAGCGTGTGTTTGGGATGCTCAAGTCATGGTTCTGGTGCCTGGACACATCTGGTGGAGCCTTGCAGTACTCACCAACTACATGTACCCAAATTGTCATGTTATGTGCCATGCTACACAATATGATCCTGCGAAAACAGCTGCAGCAGGAACAGCATGGGGCAAGGCCAAGCAGCCCCCCACCATTGCCAAGGCCTGCACAGGCACAGCGTGACTCAGAGGAGGAACAACCTGAGCCTGCCCCAGTAGGCAGAAAGAGGCGTGCCCAGTATGCCTTGGCCTTGGCAAAAAGGCAACGCATAGGACATACACTGGCTCAGTAGGAACCCTGGAAATGATACCTCTCTCTGACTTGCACATAAAATAAAAGGGATGCCTAACTCGACACTACCTGTTTTCAAACATGTATAGGGAGTGTAGTATGTGCATCCGACATAGGCAGCCCTGCAGCACCACCGGAGGCATGATTGCCATGTTTCGTGCAATATAAAGCAGTGCTAAGCAGCATTTACCAATATTTAAAATATGTAAACAAAATTGCCCGTGCCAACTAGCGCAATGTTGGGCAACGTTGAGCAATGTTGGGCAAGGTTGGGCAAAGTCGTGCAAAGTTGAAGAAATACAGGTAAACATGCTCATATTAGCTTTACTGTCCCTTAAGCAGTCTGGTCTGCCTAGCATGAAAATAAAAAGCAGTGACAGGGCTCAAACCCACGATACAGTGCACTATAGTCACAGTACTGAACCACTAAGCCATGATAGCATTTCAGTAGCACAGACACAGCAGGACAATTGTACAGTAATGCAAACACAAAGAAATGCAATAACATGCCCCTAAAGATGCATATGGGTAACCTCCCCCACAGGCCTATGCAGACAGAGAACATCAGGCCAGGCGGTGTGATGTGGGCTGTGTAGGCTATGAAGTTGCAATCTAATATATGTGGCATTGGACGCTAAGAAGTGTAGTACAGTAGTATGCCTCAAGCCAGTACAATAGGCAACAGTACAGACTGAAATGGTGTACCGTACATAGCAGTGCAGGCATAGCAAATGTGTATAAGTGTCAGGTGAACCCCTCATCGTATGTACACCCACAGCAACAATCAAGTGTGCCCCTGGGTAGAAATGTACAAAGAATAGCTTCCCTCCCTGTATGTAGAAATGTTGATAAGTCTCTGCAAAGTGTCTCATGGAAGCCCTGCAGGCACAGCATGATCCTTGTTGATCCATGACACAAAGGTGAGGCCTGCTGTAAAAATACAACTTGATTTTCCATACACATATAGTATAAATGTCTATAGTGGGCGTGCTCACACACTCCAACAAATGTAGTGGATTTCATTCAGCATCACACAAAAAGGTCATACTGGGCATGCTCACACACTTAAAATACGAAGCAAATGTCAGGCAACAACATACTGAAAGGTCATACTGGGCATGCTCACACACTTATGCCAAATACGGAGGTGATAATAAGGGATCTATGGACAAATGTGGATAGACTTCTCTACTACCAGAAACACATTCACAAAGTCATCAGAAAATGATGCTATGTGTTTACACAAACCGCCAAGGTCTGTGCATGTAGGTCAAAGGAGGTTCCCAGTACTCATCAGTCATCAGACCCATCAGAGAGTACCACAACACACTTGCGATGAATCTGACTAGGCACGTTCAGCAACCAGAAAGACCACTGAAGTACTCTAACAAGAGGATTACTGGCCTCAAACAGTAGCCCCATGCAACAAGAATGAGTGTAACCCAATCTGTACCCTGTTACATACTGTCTACTCAGGAGATCTCTGCCCAACAGACAGGTCCATGTCATGGCTACACTCAGATCTGTTCTGAGTTACAGCTCAATGGCACTAAATATACAGACACAACTGATATTGGCAACGTCCTTGCTGATAGGATCAGTGTTAACTGTACCCCCCTCTCACCCATGAAAGAACACATCTCTATAATGGAAGACTGCAAAGGTGCTGCCATCATGGCTGCACAGGTAAAAAACACTCTCCAAAGCCAGTATCACAGCAGCCATGGGACAATATAACTTCACAGGCTGTGTTCCACACAAACCACAGAACTAACAGGCACCACACTGACGTACCATGTGCAGTCATAGCCTCACCTCATGCTTTGTGCCTGTTGAATGGTGCACAGTTGACTGTCATCCCACTACACAAGGGTGGAGACACCACGGACCCCAGGAACAATTGCCCCAGTAGCCTGATGAGCACACTCTTCAAGGCCATGGAATTTATCATCATACAACATATAAAAATTACATTTGTAATCCCCAAACCCTGGACTACAACCATGTAGGGATTGTAAAATGCAGATCATGTCACCTAAACCTGATAGATGACATTGAAGCAGTCAACAGAACTATCGACAAGGGTAAGGTGATTCACACAGCCTATGTTGATCTTGCCACAGCGTACAACACCACTGAACACTCTGGAAATATAGATAAACCCACTAAACTAGGTATAAATTGCTATGTCACAAGATGTTCTGCCAAGAGGCCTACCGACAGAACACACACTGTGAAAGTAGCAGACTCCAAGTATGACTTTGGACCAGTGATGAGTGCAGTACCACAAGGTCCAGTCCTGTGTCTTGTCCTGTTTAGTATCTACTTCCCTGAATTAAACTTCAACATGGAAGGTCTGTGGCTACTGAAGTTTCCAGAGGACTGCAAACTAGGAGCCATAATTGTAAACACTAAAGATGTGGACATCCTACAAAAGGGGCTCACTGAGACAGATGGCTGTTGTCAAAGCTGTGGGCTCTAGCTCAATGCCAAAAGGTGCATTGTCATCCCCTTTGTTAAAGGCTCTGTAGCCAAGAACGACAACATAGGCGGTAGTATACTTAACAATGAAAGTGTGACAAGAGACCTTGGGTCACAGGTGGACACTGGACACAACGGTGATAATCACATCCCCACAGTAGTCAGGAAACCCTGCTATGTGGCACACCCCATCACAAAATGTGTCTCATGCAGAATAGAAGAGGACATTGTTCCCCACTACCCATCACTCACTAGAACTATAAAAGAGTACAACACCACTTTTGCTACGTACCTCACAAGCCAACTACAACAACTGGACAGCCTGCAGCAATACCTTAAAAAGAGCATTAGTGACCTGAAATACATGCCATACACAGACTATCACAAAATGCTCCATCAGTACTCCCTAGCATATCGCCTACTCAGATGTGTTCACTGCCTAACATACAAAGCTATGTCAAATGCAGAGCTGCTGGACATGCTCCACGTAAAGCACTCACAATCCCCCTGACCTTTGGTCCCAAAACCACAAGTGAAATACAAAAGGAAGTGGTGTACACATCCACCTTATGGATACCCCCACCTCCAGGTTAGTGGCACAGCATGGGGCCTTGGAGACCATGCAAGTGCAACTAAGATTGTGCAAAGCTGCTCATCAGATTGTAGCCTTCTACAGATCACCTACCTTGTCACAGGAACCTCACACAGTATTCCTGAGAACAGTGGAAAATATCAAGGTCCTATCAAACAACATTAGATGAGGTGATTACAACTACCCAAACATTGAGTGGGAGAATCACTTGTGTACAACGTCCATTGCCCAATGTTTCCTAGAGTTTAAAAGCTCTAACACCCTGGAACAGCTGGTCACCATGGCCACTAGAGGTTACCCCATACTGGACATGATCATCACCAACATGGGGTACCAGTGTTCCACAACAGAGATAAAACCCTCGCTGGTAATATCAGATCATAAAGTAATCACACTGGACATCCACATCACACACCCCCACCCAGCCAATTAAACCATCATGAAGACATTTTCAAAAGCAAACTGCACACATCCCAAGACAAAAGTGGAAGGTTCCAAAGACCTCTTGCTATAGGAGAATGGTATACAATCTGCCAAATCAGTTACAAGTGCATCCTATGAGCATCTACAGGGATGCATGGATCAAGACATCACAAATAAAACAAAGATGCACTCCTCCAAAAATAAGAAAACAATCTGGTGGTCATTGGCCATAAATAAGCTAGACAACAGAAGGAGGAAACAAACACCCGATAGAGCCAACTTCACTAACTTCAGTAAAGGAAAGGCATCACTGATCATTATTAGGAAGTAGCAATGATCGCTCATGGAATAATCCAAGGACACTGTCAAAAGACAAATTGCCAAGGACTGTAAGAATAACAACCACAAAGCCTGCTGTAGCTTTACCAGACATGTAGGTGTCAACTTCCAAATATACTGTCAGCTACTGACAAATGGCAAGGAATACACCGAACCAACTTTCATTGGCCACATCCAGGGGGACAAGTTCAGTGTAAACCTCCCCCCATCACCCCCAAAAGGGCCTGTGTCCATCACAGAAGGATGCAGAGCCCCAGACATCATGGACATGCAGGTAAGGACAGCCCTCTCCAAAGCCAAGAACACAGCATCTATGGGAATGGATGGTGTCCCAGGCTGCGTCTTATACTAGGCCCAAAAGGAACTACACCCTTACCTACATTCACTGCCCAGACTCAATCGTACCACAGGGTATGTACACAAAGAATGGCATACACTAACAGTCATCCAGCTCCACAAAGGGGGTGCCACAACAGAACTTGGAAACCATTGCCCTATATGCCTACTCAGCCTGGTCTACAAAGCTATTGATCAAATTGTCATGGAACATATAAACAGAGACAATGGGGACCTCCAGACATTGGACTCTACACAAGCTCGCCTTGTTAAAGGCAGATCCTGCCTCCTAAACATAGTTGACTTACTTCAAACAGTCACCAAGGACATAGATGGAGGTGAAAGTAGTCCACACAGCCCACCTGGACCTCACTAAGGACTGTACCCACCATTCCCCACTCTGTCATCATGGACCTGCTTACCAGCCTGAACATCAACAGGTATGTCATAGGATGTGTGGCCTAGTGTCTCACAGATCAAACACACATGTTCAGAGTTGCAGGTGCCATGTACGACTTGAAGACAGTCACAAATGGCATCCCACAGGTCTTGCTCCTGGGACCCCACCTGTTCAGTGGATACTGCTCAGAGGTACAGGCAAGCATGGGAGGAGTATGGCTGAACAGGTTTGCAGATGACTGCTAACTGTGGTCCATAATCGACTCAATGGCTGACACACACATCCTCCAGAAGGGGCTTACAGACACAGATACCTGCTGTCAAAACATTGCCCTAACAAGAATGACAAAGAATGCATAGTCATCCCGTTTTGCTAAAACAAAGTGCAAACAAATTACCACATAGGTGGTACACCAGTATGTATGGAGAAAGTCATGAAGGAGTTAGATAGTGAACTCTCCGTTGATTATCATATGGCCAAAGTGTTCAGATATTCCTTCTATGTAGCCCACCCATTGTCACCTACTGTACCCCACTGTGTCTAGTCTGATGATGTCACCATCCTACAAATATACCTGTGGAAAAGATAACTTGCAGTAATGTGTATAGCGCATCATGGAAATGCGTACTCCTATAGTAGCATAATGCAGTTAGGTAGGGGTTTGAATCCTGCACTTGACAGGTGTGTGTGTCTGTTTGTGTGTGATCTCCTTGGAGAGAAGCAACCTTTTTGGAGAGCAGTCAAACACCTAAAAGGTGGTATACTAATCTTTGTCAGGTCTGATGATGTCACCACCCTACAAATATACCAGTGGAAAGAAAACTCACAGTAATGTGTATAGTGCGTCGTGTAAATGCGTACTCCTGTAGTGACATAAAGCAGTTAGGTAGGGGTTGAATCCTGCACTTGACAACTGTGTGTGTGGCTGTTTGTGTGTGAACTCCTTGGAGAGGAGCAACCTTTTTAGAGAGTAGTCAAACACCTTAAAGGTGGTATACTAATCTTTGTCAGGTCTGATGATGTCACCACCCTACAAATATACCTGTGGAAAGAGAACTTACAGTAGTGTGTAGATCGTGTCATGTAAATGTGTACTCTTGTAGCGACATTAAGCAGTCAGGTATGGGTTTGAATCCTGCACTTGACAAATGTGTGTGAGACTGTTGGGTTGTGGGTTTTGCTTTTACTACTGTATGACATATCAGTATGACACCAGTATGTGCATTGCACATGTGAGGTAGCTGTGTGGCAAATACATTTACGTACATGTGACCTCAATTATTTCATGTACGGGAACCCTGCTTTCTCCAAGAACACATCTGTCATCTATTCAGGAGTGTGCTGCTGCTGTCCGGACCTTAAGTCACATCTGTATGCTTGTGACAAGGCCAGCCACTGCAGTGATCTCTGGCCTAGGTTAACTGTGTCACACACACTCATTATGGTTTTTATAGAATTGTGTGAGTGAATGTTTATGTCCGAGGTAGATGTCAGACCTGTTCAAATGCAGCAGGGCCTATCACTGATGGCTATTCATTATAGGTGTACAACAACCTTTGTGGATATGCATGCAGACCCCTTATTGCTTATGTAATCCACTGAGGGATTTAAATATACCTTTGGAAATGTGATTATCAAAGGAGAGATGATGTACCACTTGGTTGCATGTACACATCGGTACCTGTTCTTCATGTTGGTAGCTACCACCTATGTGGTACTGTGGGGATACTATGTTCCGTAAAGGTGGATGACTATGCTTTGGTTGGCTTATAGCTTTACAGCATGGGTTTGACAACAGGGATCTGTCTGTGTGATACCCTTGTGGAGGATGTGTGTGTCATCTGGAGAATACATTATAAGCCACAGTATGCATCACCACACGTGGACGGACATATCCCTACTGTGACTGTTTGTACCTAAGAGAGCTATATGCCAAACAGGAGTAGTCTCAGTAATGTGTGCAGGTGAATACCACTTGTTACTGGCATAGTATAGTACCTGAGGTGTCCAAATGTTACTGTGTGTCCTACATCTGTGTGTCAGCTGTCAAGACATCATCTAACGATTGGCTATGGTCAGGCTGTTGAAGTAGTGTATACTACCAAAATGCAAATCAATGGCAGATATTAACAGTATCACCCACAGCACAGTGTCTAACCATGTCACAACAAAGATAAATGAGTTAGAAACCACCACGATAGAGTAAAATATGAAACCAATTTATTTTATAGCAAAAGTAAAAAGTGCTTTCACGTGTATCCAAGACACGCTTCCTCAGGTTTTACATAAAATGTTCAACAAAGCACTTTTTATACATTTTAGCCTAACATAATCAATTAATGTAATTGACAATCAAATCAAGTCAAATAGGCTACCAATGTAGCTGAGGCAATTAAGACAATACAAACTGCATTAACCCATGTTAAGCCAGGAAACAGGACTTAAAACTTAGAAAATGTTTTCATCAATCACGTGCTATTAAAACAGGCTTAATGCTGATAAACTGATTCAAATCTGGCTCAATATGGGCTCTTAACCTTAAAATCCATCTTAACTCAACCATCTCCAAATAATTCATTTTGTTACCCCCTCTTTTATTGATATCTACAATCTGTAGAACTCTAAAACTAAAGCCACGGTTAGAATGTATAGCCACATGCTTAGCCAAAGCACTGCATATGTTCATCTTCCTAATATCATATGTGTGGTTATACATTCTATCTCGTAGACTCCTAGATGTCATACCTATGTAAAAAGCTGAGCACTTTGTACAGGTGGCTAGATATATGAGATTTGTACTATCACAAGTCGCATAAAAACGAGGTTTAAAAGTATAATTAAAATGGGGGTGATCAAACTGGCTGTCACTAACAATATATTTACACATGTTACATTTATTGCATGGAAAAGTCCCATGCCTTAATATTTGTCTATCTATACTACTAACTAAAAAATTGGTTTTATCAATACATGATAATCTCTTCAGATTCTTACTGTTTCTGTATCTGAAACAAGGTGTTGTCCCCAACAATTGGGAACACTGACTATCTATAAGTTGTATGTTCCAATTCTTTCTTATACTGTCAGTGATGTATTTAATATCACTAATATATCTTGTGGTAAAAGATACCCTATTAAGCCCACGTTGGATTTTATAATTAGTCCCAAATCTACAATGTTTCAAAGTGGCAAAACCTTCCATATCACCAGCCATGGTAACTAAAACAGGACTTATCAAACTGCTCAGTAGAGACATAGTATATCCTCTCTCTTGAAATAATTCACCCATATAATTTAACTGTAACTTCCTATCCATAGCATTACTACATAGACTAAAGATTCTCTTAAACTGACTCTTAGCAATATTCGGAAATACTGAACGTGGATGCATACTATTATAATGTAGTATTGCATTCCTCCAGCAAGGCTTCCTATAAAGATTAGTGGAAAGGAAGCCTTCTGTATTGATAGAAATTGTAATATCAAGAAAATGTAACTCATGGGGAGACACTTCCATCGTGAACCTTAAGAAATCAGTGGTGGACTCTAAATAATTAACCATATCATGCAATAAATCCAGAGTACCATCCCACATGATTAAAACATCATCCACAAAACATCTATATAGTAGGACATGCTGGAAAAAAGTGCTATTGAACAAAAAAGCACATTCCCAATGATACATAACTAAGTTTGCATACGAATTCGCACATGGGGTGCCCATGGCCACAACCCATGTTTGTGCATATATTACATCGTGATACATAAAAACCTTATTATTCAAAACTACGTCCAAAAGGGTGCAGATAACCAATTGTGTATTATAATCAAAGGTACCTAAGCTAAGTAAGCTCTCCCTGATAGCCTCTATACCATAATCATTTGGAATTACTGTAAATAGGCTCTTGACATCAAGGGAGACTAGAAAAACAGAAGAAGAAAACTTATTGCTATTCTTTAAACTATCTAAAATCATCCAATAACTGATATGTGTCCTTCAAAATAGTTGGAACACTCCTTGCTAGAGGTCCTAGAACTGATTCCAAATAATGTGAAACATGTTCAGTGACCCATCCAGCTCCTGACACTATAGTTCATAAGGGTGGAGGGATAATACCCTTATGTATTTTGGGAAGGTCCTTGATTAATGGTACCTTCGGAAATTCAATCAAGAGATAATCATAAAACTCGCTGTTAATCTGTCTACACATCAAAAGTTCATATAGTGTATCATGAACATTTCTTATAGTGTTATTAACATCATTTTGTGAAATCATCCTATAGGTATTCTTATCTCTTAGTATAGCCAACATCATCTCTTCATACATAACAGTATCCAGAAGCACAATCCCTCCCCCTTTATCAGCTGGCTGTATAATCAAGTCAACATTATTAGATAAATTATGAAAAGAGTGCCATTCATCAGCATTTAGATTATAATATACTTTTCTCGGAGCAGCATTAGAAAAAGCATTCGAAAAATATTGATAAAAGTCTCGTTCACATACTGACACAAAACAGTCCGCATTATGGGGGAGAATCGGCGTAAAAGTACTTTTACGTTTGAAACGGCTTCCCATATCAGACTCATTTGTCTTATCAAACAGTATTTTCAAAGATAAATTTCGAGCAAAAAGATGCAAGTCAGTCAATACTTCAGTAAGGTCACTGTGTTGTGCAGGAATAAAAGAGAGACCTCTATTCAAAAGGGTCTCTTCACTAGGACTAAGCGTGTGGCTCGAAAGATTAAATATGAGCATGTTTAATTCCTGTTCCTTCTCCTTACCTCCACAGTTTCGCCAGAGAACTTTCTCTTCCGTCTCCCTCAGCTGCTGGATCTCGCTTGTTGTCTGATGCGATACTGCATCGGTAACGGTAAAAAACCATTGCCATTATTCCCTGATGCTCTCTTTGGTTTGGCGCCAAATCTATTGAAATGCAACTGTTCCTCCATAGCTTGCTGATTGGGAGGAGGAGTATCTGATGCTAACGTAATTCTAGTTGACCTGCTGTTATCTGTTGATATAACATCTGTTCCACTCCTACCTTCCATTACTGTCTCTGTGGAATTTAAAGAGACAGTGACTGCAGGAGTTATTGATTCATTTTCAGCATTTGGGGAAAGATTAGATACACGTGTGTGGTTGTTATGTTGAAAGTTTGTTCTTGGCCACACAAAGACATTACCAGATAAAAAATCTTGATAGTCCCTTTGCAATTTTCTATATTTTATCTGCTGTAATTTGTCACTGTATGCCATTACTTGCGTGTATATAAAGTCAATCTTCTTCTCGTACAACTCACCCTTATAACAGTCACACAAATCTCTATACAGAGTCTCTGTTTTAGTAATAAGATCTTTCTCAATAGGTGTAAAATAATCAATGAGAAGTCTCATATACTGGTTACTTAAATCAAGATTTAACTGTTGCCATTGCTTTAATAGCTCCAGGTGGCTATCTCCGTAGGTAGGCATGCACAACACTCGCATGCCTCTCGGTAGGATCTGGAAATGGAGACTCGCTTCCATATGCCTCCTTTGCCAGATTAATCTGTGCAACTTATATAGGTCATTCTCAAGCTCTCTTAAGCAGTTATAGAATTCACTAAGGTTTTCCACAGAACCTGTAATAGAAGACGTAGTAGAAGGATGATGTAAATCCATACTGAGTAGCGGATTAGTATTCTGTTGAAAAATATTACTCCACTTGCTTCTTGGGCTCCTTATTCCAGGATTGTAGTCAAGTTCCACTGTTGGAGTATCCATCGTGTGTAGGTGGCAAAAACCAAAAAATATGAAAACAACAAGTAGTATATAGATAAGGAATGCCACCATCCAAAGGTTTCTACTGAAGAAACAAAAACGATCCAACAAAGATAAAAGAATTAGAAACCACCATGATAGAGTAAAATATGAAACCAATTTATTTTATAGCAAATGTAACAAGCGCTTTCACGTGTATCCAAGACACGCTTCCTCAGGTTTTACATAAAATGTTCAACAAAGCACTTTTTATACATTTTAGCCTAACATAATCAATTAATGTAATTGACAATCAAATCAAGTCAAATAGGCTACCAATGTAGCTGAGGCAATTAAGACAATACAAACTGCATTAACCCATGTTAAGCCAGGAAACAGGACTTAAAACTTAGAAAATGTTTTCATCAATCATGTGCTATTAAAACAGGCGTAATGCTGATAAACTGATTCAAATCTGGCTCAATATGGGCTCTTAACCTTAAAATCCATCTTAACTCAACCATCTCCAAATAATTCATTTTGTTACCCCCCCTTTTATTGATATCTACAATCTGTAGAACTCTAAAACTAAAGCCATGGTTAGAATGTATAGCCACATGCTTAGCCAAAGCACTGCATATGTTCATCTTCCTAATATCATATGTGTGGTTATACATTCTGTCTCTTAGCCTCCTAGATGTCATATCTACGTAAAAATCTGTGCACTTTGTACAGGTGGCTAGATATATGAGATTTGTACTATCACAAGTCGCATAAAAACGAGGTTTAAAAGTATAATTAAAATGGGGGTGATCAAACTGGCTGTCACTAACAATATATTTACACGTTACATTTATTGCATGGAAAAGTCCCATGCCTTAATATTTATCTATCTATACTACTAACTAAAAAATTGGTTTTATCAATACATAATAATCTCTTCAGATTCTTACTGTTTCTGTATCTGAAACAAGGTGTTGTCCCCAACAATTGGGAACACTGATTATCTATAAGTAGTATGTTCCAATTCTTTCTTATAATGTCAGTGATGCATTTAATATCACTAGTATATCTCGTGGTAAAAGATACCCTATTAAGCCCACGTTGGATTTTATAATTAGTCCCAAATCTACAATGTTTCAAAGTTGCGAAACCTTCCATATCACCAGCCATGGTAACTAAAACAGGACTTATCAAACTGCTCAATAGAGACGTAGTATATCCTCTCTCTTGAAATAATTCACCCATATAATTTAACTGTAACTTCCTATCCATAGCATTACTACATAGACTAAAGATTCTCTTAAACTGACTCTTAACAATATTCGGAAATACTGAACGTGGATGCATACTATTATAATGTAGTATTGCATTCCTCCAGCAAGGCTTCCTATAAAGATTAGTGGAAAGGAAGCCTTCTGTATTGATAGAAATTGTAATATCAAGAAAATGTAACTCATGGGGAGACACTTCCATCGTGAACCTTAAGAAATCAGTGGTGGACTCCAAATAATTAACCATATCATGCAATAAATCCAGAGTACCATCCCACACGATTAAATGGGTTGTGGGTTTTGCTTTTACTACTGTATGACATATCAGTATGACACCAGTATGTGCATTGCACATGTGAGGTAGCTGTGTGGCAAATACATTTACGCACATGTGACCTCAATTATTTCATGTATGGGAACACTGCTTTCTCCAAGAACACATCTGTCATCTATTCAGGAGTGTGCTGCTGCTGTCTGGACCTTATGTCACATCTGTATGCTTGTGACAAGGCCAGCCACTGCAATGATCTCTGGCCTAGGTCAACTGTGTCAAACGCACTCATTATGGTTTCTATAGAATTGTGTGAGTGAGTGTTTATGTCCGAGGTAGATGTCAGACCTGTTCAAATGCAGCAGGGCCTATCACTGATGGCTATTCATTATAGGTGTACAACAACCTTTGTGGATATGCATGCAGACCCCTTATTGCTTATGTAATCCACCGAGGGATTTAAACATACCTTTGGAAATATGATTATCAAAGGAGAGATGACGTACCACTTAGTTGCATGTACACATCGGTACCTGTTCTTCATGTTGGTATCTACTACCAATGTGGTACTGTGGGAATTCTATGTTCTGTAAAGGTGGATGACTATGCTTTGGTTGGCTTATAGCTTTACAGCATGGGTTTGACAACAGGGATCTGTCTGTGTGATACCCTTGTGGAGGATGTGTGTGTCATCTGGAGAATACATTATAAGCCACAGTATGCATCACGACACGTGGACGGACATATCCCTACTGTGACTGTTTGTACCTAAGAGAGCTATATGCCAAACAGGAGTGGTCTCAGTAATGTGTGCAGGTGAATACCACTGGTTATTGGCATAGTATAGTACCTGAGGTGTCCAAATGTTACTGTTTGTCCTACATCTGTGTGTCAGCTGTCAAGACATCATCTAACGATTGGCTGTGGTCAGGCTGTTGAAGTAGTGAATACTACCAAAATGCAAATCAATGGCAGATATTAACAGTATCACCCACAGCACAGTGTCTAACCATGTCATACACACATGTGTAGCCAGGTTCCGGTATGTGTGTAGTACAATGCATACTGGCCACCAATCGAGACTATGGAGTGTTACTGTGTAATACAGGGCATGTCACCATGCCCATGTGTCCATTATGCACGTACATGCAGACAGTGCACCTCCACCATGTTCACAAATGTACACCTGCAAATCTGTGCCACACACATCCCACACATACTGCCACTCTTTAACACATGCTGCCAATACTACACTCATCAGCCAAGTGGCACGTGGGCAGACTATACACTATTGGAACTAACACTGGTGTGAACATTACTACAATGACAATCATAGCTTACATGCATCATGCCTGCTCAGCCACACCTTTAGGCATGCCATTACACTCTACTGCTGACAACATGCTAACATTGCTATACTGCTATTAAGTCTCCCTGTGCATCAGCACCATGGTAGGCTGTACCTGCATCGATGTCACAGAAGACAGGAGGTGGCACAGGATTCATCATATGCACAGGATGTGTAGTTGGTTTGCCATAGGCCTACAGTGAGCCATACAATCGACATGTATGTGTGTGTGTGTGTGTGTGTGAGGGCCAAGAGTACTGCTATGGGCCAATGTTGATGCAATGAGTGCATGTATGTGGTAGCCCTAGATGTGTTGTTTATGGGTGTGTGTCTGCATGCACACAGTTCCACCATGCGGCTGCCATATATGGGTATTTGTGGGACAGCCACAGACTGTACCTGCCAGGCTTTACAGATTACCATCTCTGGCCATGGATGCAGTACCTGTGCCTGGCAGGGGTGCTACTGACACTAACAGGTACTAAGCCTGACTGGGTACTATCCCCAGAGGTAGATGGATGTACACTGGACCCAGGTCCCTGCTGGGAATGTACAGAGCCATGTGCATGTGGTCTTCTAGGATGGTCTATGGACAGCCCAGCCCCAACATTGCTGGGGCTGGTACTGGCACTACGGGAGTGACTGTGACTTGAGGGATGTCAGAGGTGACTGCCAGCTGCTGATGTTGCTGGCATACATCCATGTCGACATCTCACCTGTCCCGCACTGTCCTGACACATGGACATGACATTGCAGAGGACATCTAATGTCTCACCCCAATGTCTATCCATGACCTCAGTGTAGTTATGGATGGCACCTGCTAGGTCATGGATACTGTCATTTAACACAGTGCTATGTGACCTCTGTGCCCTTAGTCCCTGTCTGGTGTACCGTTCCATACGTGCCTATGCCTCCATGACAGTCTGAAACATGCATGAGGTTGTAAGACCTGTGGCACGTCTGCCAGTGGCATGATGGCCAGCAGTGCTCCGACGAGAACCCCTGGACATCTGCCTATGTGGTACCCTTCCTGACATCTGGGTACAACTGCTGTGTTGGGATGCATGTGCCATAGAAACCACACTGTCCTGGTCAATGTTGGCTGTATGCTGTCCCTCAGCTAAGGGCATTGGTGATGGATGTATTGGCAGTATGACTGTGTGCATGGATGGGGTGGACACTTGTGTACTGTTGATTGTTGGCTCAATGAACGACCCTGGCAAACATGCCTGTGCCTCAACACACCTATCATCATCATCACTATCATGCTCAGTGACATCAGTTTCCCTGCTGCAGTGAACCAGCCCAAAATCAGCACCTGTGAGAGGGAGACAGGAAACACACTTTACAACCTGTACATGATGTTTGCACACATGCACACATGCACACATGAACACATGAACACATGCACACATGCACACATGAACACATGAACACATGCACACATGCACACATGCACACATGAATACATGAACACATGAACACATGCACACATGAACACATGCACACATGAACACATACACACATGCACACATGCACATGAACACATATGAACACATATGCACTCCTCACTACTACAGACACACATAGACACACACACAGACACACACACCACCAGCAATCCAGAACATACTCAATAGCTTGTGATGGTGGAGTACAGTATCGCAAGCGAAACATTTATATCAAACGTGACAGCATGCAGGACATGTGTTGTTCAACAGCATGCTGTGTGAGTGTAGACAGCCCTTGATAATAACAGTATACATGGCTTTGATGCATGTGTGTTTTGTTCAGTGATTGGCCTCACCCTGGAATGCAATGTGTACGTGGACACAACATTGTTGTGCAAGTATTAACGTCTCTGCAATGTCCTGTGCACCATCACTCACAGGTATACATACCATAGGTGGATGCGTATCGGTGTGTCACATAGATATCCATTTCTGATTAGAGCATCTGTGTCTTTAGCAGACAATTGTGGACACAGGTTTAGCACATGCATGCTATGTATACACACAGAATGAGTGGTGCATGTATACCTGATGGAATATCATTGCTCAACATAGACATTGTACAGTGGTTATGGTGAGTGTAGGACATACTGTGGACATGCTAGTGCCAAGCATGACACGGCATGCTACCATACAACTGCAACATTAAACTTCACACATACACAATGTGTGTCATGTGACCTATACACTCAACAGTATTACAAGACATGCATGTCACTATGTACAAATGGTGATTGCTATGCAGATTGTGTATCGGTGCATATGTTTGCACACACACAACATTGAGGTGCATAGCAATTAATGATATGTGTAGTACTGTGGCCACTATAACTGGATGTGGTGTAGTACCATGTGCCATCATCATGCAGCATCATGTGGTCACTCAAGGCTACTAATGTGTGCCAGACCAGCACATAGCATGCTGTACCTGTACTGCAGTACCATGGCTACATTCACCATTACATGGACAGTTGTTACATGGGTTCGTAAGGTGCAGAGTAGGGGGCATTACCGAACATGAATGTGTTATGTGTTGAAGAGTGTCGCACAGCCACATGAGAGGACTCTACCCCTCAGGTATGTTATGTGTGCTGTGTGGATGACAATTGGGATACTGAAGTGTGACCTTACAGCATGTGTATGAATACGCCATGTGTAGCATGTTAACATGTACTACGTATGACACAGTTGTGTGTGTTGTGTGCATGTGTATCGATTGTCCCTATCCAACGTCCACTACAGTGTTGCCACAATTGTGTGGGATGCTCTGTGTATTGCATGTGTTTGAGTCAGCTACTCACGTTACTGAGATGTGCATAGTCTCACAGCAAACATGCACAGCATGCATTATGCACTGGTGTGTGACGTGTACATGGCCTACACCTCACCTATGACATGCACATTTATTTAGCAATAATAAATGTAGAACACACTCACCAGCATGGGTCTGCTGCCTTGCTGTCACACCAGAGGGATGTACAAGGGTATGAGACAGCTTGTCAGTGGCAACAAGTGTGGCATTGCTACTGTTTGTTTGCAATCTTACAGTAGTATGACTGTTGACAGTCACAGGCCTGCATATTATATTCCAAATTATTACTATTGCACAACACTAGACACCACATCTTGTAACTACATACTACACATCTCACATAAGCATGATCTAACAATAGAGGTAACAGTAGTGTACAGCTATGCCATGTTACTTGCACACTCCATGTCAACTTGCTGGGTGGCTCCGGTCTCCATGATAATGCATGTCAGTTGTTGTTGCTGCTGTTGTTGGCCAGGAGCCTCCTGGCTCAGGAGCAGCTCCTCCACTGTGGTGAGGGGGGATGGATGGCTACCCCACCACCTGTGGCAAGCTGTTGTCTATGATATCAGACGCATGCTGCCAGACATGTCTAATTAAATCACTGCAGTGATGGCGTACCTGCTCATATGTCCAGTTATGCATGCCTATGTCATTTACCCTACGGACAAGATCTTGCCACAATGCAGTCTGCTCATGCTGGTCCTGGCTGTTTCTTGAGAACAGCATGGTGTAGTGCTGAACCATGGTGTCCGTTATCACTTCATCCTCTGCTGTGCTGTATGAGGGATTACAATGGTGGGCCATAACCCTGGAAGACAAAGAAACAATATGTGTGAGCAAGTCAAGTGGCACACTTAATATTCTAAAGTACGGACATCATTTAACTGCCATATATAGCAACCTATTGGTTGTCAAAGGATACACACTTTCAATACCACATATCAGTGCTCAACCCACAACTGCCTGACAGTACCTGACACACTCCATATATCAAACCATGTTCTGCACAGCAACAAAGATTAACCAGTATGTAAGACTATACAACAGTATATGGCACACTGTATGCGACACAATGCACCACCTAGCCACAGGGGGTATATATTATGCTAATGCATAACGTAACATGTAATCCATTGCAATGATTGTAGGGTCCAGTCACAGTATTACCAGCATACCACACTAGTCATTGATGGCAAACCCCTGCCTAACATTTGTGCTCAATCGTCAGTATGGGTGGCATACTGCTGTACTACACTATACATGTTGCTAGATACACACCTATATCCTGTAACACACATATGACTGAGGCCATGGTACAGCCATACACACACACACACACACACACATCAGACATACGTACCAGACACAAAGCTATGGCAACACACATGACCTTTACCTGTGTACCATACAGTACTGTGTGTCAGTAGTTACAAGACCTTATGCCTGAGGTATGTCCTCTGTAGGACTACGGGGAACAAACAAAACAGTGGTTCCAGGACATGTGTACATATACCTTACTGTGCTGTTTAGGCATACAGCTTCAGGTAGTACTACAGTTCATTCAGAGGTTGGATTCACCAGCAGTCACACTCAATAAGCATACATGTACTGCTGTGGCCTACAATGGGACACCCCAGTCGACACCAACACACTATGTCAGACTGTCTGGCATACTGCTTTTTGTGCCTAGCAATAGCATACACAACATTTGCTGGGATCACAGCTTGGACACTACATATCATGACAGAAACAGTTTCCCACTTAGCTATCACACATATACAGAACTCAGACACATTCACCAACACATTCACCATTACACTCAGTCAACCTCACAAAGCAATTATTGCAACAGGTACATGTGGGTGTGTATCAGTTCATAGGTAGGTTATAGGCTATTGGCCCTAGGACCTATAGATGTCTAGCCATATGCTACCCTGGCCTTTGACACATGGGTGATTTCATTTCACGTGGCCCTGTCAAGCAAAGCCACAGAGGTGATTCCCAGGGTGTATTTACTATCTCACACACAATCATCAGGTTTATATATGACGACTGCTAATTAGGAGCTTCATTTGCTATTGATAGGTGGTTTGTGCCAGGGTATGAGATGTCTCTGAGATAGGGATCTATCCATCCAGCATGTGCTGTTTATTGAGGTGACAAGCTTTATGTCCCTAGAGTGTGTAGCTCATAGGGATTGTGATCTGATTACATGGAGCATGTCCAACAGCTCTGTGTTTCACATAGCTTTGCATGTTAGGCAGAGGTCACCTCTGGGTAGATGGTATGCAACACAGTCTAGCTGTAGTTTTGTGGGACGGTCTGCATAGGGCATCTGTTTGAGGCCGGTATTAACCTTTGTGAGGTATGTCTGTGTTCTTTTCGGTTACTGTAGATGTCTTGTGAGGTACATACCACATGGGGCATTGTACTCTATAATGGGCTTTCTGTGTGTGGAGTAGGGGGGAATACTGACCTATACTTCCCTGGATGACACACCTTTTGTGATTACGTGTGCCACATAGACAGGTTACATGACTAGTGTGGCACTGTGACAATCAAAGGGGAGACTACTGTCCACCTGTGTCCCATGGTCTCTTATCACACCTTCAGTGTTAAGCAGACTACCACCTATATGGTAGTTAATGGGTACTGAGTTTTTGCAAGGAGGGATGCCAATGCAGTGTCAACATTGAGCTTGAGTCCATGGCTTTGTCACCAGGCATCTGTTGCAGTAAATATGACCCTGTCTCTCTCTCTCACTCTCTCTCTCTCTATATATATATATATATATATATATATATATATATATATATATATATATATATATATATATATATATATATATATATGTGTGTGTGTGTATATATACACATATACATATGAACATCCATTGGTGTACATATTGATATACATATAGGCACATATACAGTCCACCTTTCATGGTGGGAATATTGAGTATGGGAAGGTTGTGAGGTATACAGTTATGTCATAATATTGCACAGTGTTGTGCGGAATGCATTGAAGGTGTTCTCAGCCCATGTAAAGCAGGCCTTACTGGCTGCAACACTGCAAACCTGACAAATCATACCCACAGTGTTCAACCACCACATGTCATATACCAGCACTGTATGCTGTCTGGTTTGCCACACACTACAACCTATATAGGAATATGCACATCATTTTCAACAACATCTATGTATCCACCTTTCACAAACAGTTGCAGTATGTCCCTTGCTCTATGCACATGTACAGATGCCAATACATCTGACACAGACAGATCTCTCCATATATGTGTGCCATACACACACAAGGACCACACTGTTGTAAGTCCTTGTTCCTCATGGCTAACCTGTTGTGCCTTGCTGCAACATGAACACGTGTCACATGTGAGTACACAGTAATATTAGAGGGTGTATATATAGCTGCAAATGCATAATTACCATACTAGCCTGGTACAGCTGTTGCCAATGCTAAGCTACATGTTGATATGACTATCATGCATTTCTTACTCTGTCACATACATGGTTATATAGCTGTATGCGCTACTCCCCCAAACAGACATTGTCCACACTACTGTACGGAACACAGATAACATGGTTCAGATGTTTGACATTTAATGCTGAGCTACATATATCACAGTTATGTCCCACTGCACACAGCTACACACTGATATGTCCACGGCAGTAGTTATGCAGGGCATCTGTGCATAGATACATACTGCTGCCACATATTGATGTTTCAAAGTATGTAGAGTGGTCTTCAAATACATCTACTACATGCCAGTAAATACATATCTGTTACATACCTTTCCATTGTATGCATTCATATTTTTCAATCAGCTGTCTCTTTGGCTGAATGTAATATATTTTTTTAATGTTTTATTTATTTATTTTTTTATTAGTATATATATTTTTTCCACTGGTGTGGGTGGGGGTGTGAGTCTGTCTCTCACTCTCTCTGTCTCTGTGTGTCTCTCTCTCTCACCATCTGCAATGGGATGATTGCATGTGTGGCCAGCAGGTACAGCATGCTTTTATAGGTATCTGCACATGTGCATGTGATGGCCTCTGCACCAATTGGTGGCCAACATTTGGTAATTGCATGCAGCTTGCTGTATGGTGATTGCAGTACTCACTGTCATAGCAACCCAATGCTAAAAAAAGCTATGTCAGGTAGGCATAGCCCTTTCAGCTTTCCAGAGTACGGCCCATGCTTGTTTGCTGTGGAGACCGTTGTGTAAGTCAGAAGGTTGGTATAGTTCTTATATCTGAAGCTAATGGTGTAGCCAGTGATATAATTGTTGTACTCAGACCTGAATGTTGCCACTTCCACTACACAGTTGTCAGTGTAGAATTGTACTCACCCCTACATATGCTAACACAAGATACATGGGAGTATGTAGTTTCTTTTCTACTTATACAATTTACTGCCATACAAAAGTAGTTATTGAGATGTATTCATTTGGCACATGTACTGTTTGTGAACTGCTATACTGTGAATATTTATTCACTCACTTTTGAACAGTTTGTGCTTTTTTACTGTTGACATTAGCACAGGCTGCTCAAGAAAACTGTATAAATTTTTGTACTGAGTATGCCTACCTACATCCTTGGTAGATCCTGAACACACAGGTTTATTGTACATTTGGATACGGGTGTAGTAGGACAGAGGGCATTATGTCTTAATGTGTGAATTTTATCTTGCTGGACTTAAAGGGTTGCTGTGTACCTGTTAGTTTACCAGGGTAAGTAGTCTGTCTGCGTAGCTCCCAACTGTGGACCTATCCAGATGATAGCCTGAGGTTAGCCTGTTATTCTTTGTGCACCACACAGGTCTTTTCAGCACTGGAACAATGGCATTGTCACAGTTGGTTGCTACCAGTACATGGCTACATCCCTTGGTATTTCAGTGTTGTACTCCTACATATTGGTATGCTTCTGGAACTCCTTCCAAAGCTATTTGCACAGTGTGTAACAGCAGAATAGCTGATATGCCTGTGTGTTTCTGCCTCTGCAGGCCTCTCAAACACTCAGGTACATATTTGAACAGCCTCAGGGTAAAATGGGTCGAAGTGAGGTACACCTTTACAATATTAGTAACATTAGGTTGAGACTTTGAGAGAACCAGAGCATATGGATTAATACACATTTCCTGAAGTACAAGTGGTGTCTAACTCTTACATTTTGTCACAGTTGGGGAGTATGGACTCTGCCCTAGTCAGGTATGCTAGTGTTTGTCCTGCTATAATATGGTGTGGGGGTTGTAAAGTGCTGCTGTAACATTATTTCCTGCTAAAATGGCTGGTTCTCTTTTCACTGTCATGTAATGCAATTCCACAAGAACTGCTGGTAAAGATCCACAGAACAGGATTTGTGTTATGGCATTCCTATTTGGCCTTTACATTCACTCATTCTGATGCATGATATATTGGTTTCAGCACAAATTTGTTGTATGTTTACCATGGCTCAGTGGTACTTCATGCAGTCTAGTGTGTACAAGGTCCGGGGTTCGAGACTGACAGATGTATTTTATTTTGCTGCTGAGCAGAACAAGGGCCCTGACATACAGAGTGACTAAGGCACTTTTAAGCAGTTGTAAGCAGGTTTGAGCGTGGGTTTGCGCGATGCTTAGCTAAGCGCACACAAGCTTAGCTAAGCGCACACAAACTTAGCTAAGTGCACACTCGCGCAAACCCGCTAACTACTGCTTAAAAGTGCTTACTCCCGCTAACCCCCGCGCTCATTTCTTTGAAAGAAAAGAAAATAGGGAGATAGGAAAGTGGTGAAAAAGGGGCACAAAGAGGGGAAGACAGTAGGGAAAACAGCTTGGGATGTGCAGGATGGGTGTAGGGAAGGTACATAGCTGCCCATTTCTTTAACAGCAACAGCTGTGCATATACTAGTAATTTGAATGGTATTTTGAAACCTTCCACCCCTGAGAGAGGGGTGAGGACAACAAAGTATGTTGTACTGCCAATTAAATTTCTGTTTGTGTCCAGTAGACATGTATGCGAATTGGGCAGCTATGTATGGGGCGTAATTTTTTTTGGGTGCAGATTGCCCATTTTTTTTTTCTGGTGAGAGTGGAATGTGGGGTAGGGGAAGTAGGTATATTTTGAGAGGAAGGTTGGGGAGGTAAACAGACAAGACAAACAAGATGCATACAGGGGCCGAGTATGACACATGGGGTGGGTGAACGCCATTGACGGGGAAGGGTGTTTGGAAATCGCAAGCCCATGAGCCCACAGATGGCAACAGTGGAACTGAGATCCCCACCCATGGGCAGTTACCACTGCACCTTCACAATCTGGGGAGTGGCTTTGCTGGGGGCTGTGTAGGAGGGGCAGGCTCACCCATGAGTCACGCCACTCTTGCCTCGAGCTGGCGTAGAGGATCAGCAACTGAACACTGGATCTCCCTACGCACCACAGCCCGGACTGTTCGAAGGGTGATAGGTGGCCCTCCTCCACCCATGCTTGCATGGGAGGACGAGCGCCATCCCCTGCAGCGCTTCCACCCAAAGGTGGCACAGGACCAAAGGAGGAGGGGGTCCCGGGCTGAGCACTGGAACTGCTGGTGCCAGGTGCCATCGCCAGCTGAGGTGGGACAGGTGAGTCCACTGGGACCGGCCTTCCCATACGTTCTATATTTAGGAGGATTTAATGACAATATGGGTTAGTAATAGCCAACAGCATTCCAGTTTAGTTGTAACAGCATACAGTAGTATTCCCATTAACCCAACACACCAGAGTTCCAACCGTTGAACAGCAAGCATAACACATGCATATATAGACCAACAGTGAACATTCCAACAGCATGCAGGATTGATTGGTGGCAACAGGCCACCAAGATTGTGGTATGTGAACAGGGCACATGCATCGAAGTAAATGCAGATATTTATATAACAATAGGACATGTGTCCCAACAAATGTTATGAGATTAGACATATCCATTGAGGTGTGGAATTGCATTGTTTATGCACATACAGTAGGGTGTAAAAAGATACCTCCATTAACAACTTATCTATACTTAAAATTTACACTACATTCCTATTGACTGCAGTTAAATATCCCCTACATGTATTATTACAATAGGCAATGTCCATTAAATTGTGTAAAGGGTTTTGCTAGTTCTTGATATACCTGACCTGTATCTGACATACAAAGTGTCCTGGATGCAGATGTTACTGCTACATATTTATATTTTTCATTTATATTTATCTGTCTACATATCTGGATGTGTTCAGGTGACTTTATCAGGTATATGCTAACAGCCCCCTATATTTCAAGCAGCATACTGACATTTCTGGGGAACACATTAACAAGCTACTCATGTGCCAGATTAACCTGTACATGCCGACCATTAACCGACAGTTGAGGACTGTATATATGCTTAACAGCTACTGGCACTCCCTTCCTCCACTTTATATGGGCCTACCCATGTGTGGGTTGACTGCACTTAATACAACAGTACTATTTTTATTATGCAAGGGTACAACAACATATTGAGGAAAGTGACACGGACACACTCCAGGAATTATACCTTTGTTAATAATATTACACACTTTTCTAGTGGCTCTCTCAATTATTTGATATATCAGTGCATGCAGAGGTCTTTTATTCATTACTTTTTATACCTTTATTAATGGGTTACAACACTTTTTCACACTGTCTCACTTATTTTATATAACAGTACATGCAGATAAGTTATTCCACACTTTTTATGCCTTTATGAATGGTTTACAACACCTTTTCATGCTGTCTCACTTATTTTATAATGCAGTACATGCAGAGAAGTTATTCCACACTTTTTATACCTTTAATAATGGGTTACAACACTCTTTTTCAGGCTCTCTCACTTCTTTTATATGACCACACATGCAGAATATTTACTAACCTGCCTGGTGGTGCAGCCTTAGCAGCCTATCTGCATAGGCTTGCTGATTTGCAGCATGGTCACCTGCAGCTGTGAAGTAAATGAAGGGATATTGGACATACCTATCCATAATATAGACTACAATAGCAATTCTTACATACTTCATTCCATGGCTACATACTCAGTAGTGGGGCATTTGGCATTCCACGGGCCTCCTGTATCCAGTGGTTCAGTCGGTCCTCCTTGCATCTCTTCAGGTCTGCATGGTGGTGTCTGACCTGCTCACCAGTCCGAGGGATGCCTGTGGCACTGGTGAGATCATGTGTTAACCGGTTCCAGGCTTCCACTTTGTACTCCGTGCCCTGGAACTGGCCCTGCAGGAGTCTTGCATCATGATAATGGATGAGGAGCCAAACCATATATTTTGGCTCCTCAATGCCCCACCATTGCGCTTGAATATGAGAGCCCTCTCCAGCACCAGCCATACTGTCTGCAGATGGGAGCTATAACCAGTTATGGCAATTATTCCCACATATGGAGCTTAAATATGCCTCATTTCCCGCACTTATTTGTGACTGGCCGGCTTTGAAAAATCTCAGTTAAGAACACACCTGCTTAGCAATGAGTAAACTTCCATTGTCATGTTTGAGTGTGTTGGAAATGCATACATATTTAAAGCTATCATGGCTTAGTGGTTTAGTACTGTGATTATGGGGCACAGTATCCCAGGTTCGAGGCCTGTCATTGCTTTTTATTTTACTACTGGCCAGACCGGATAGGAGGTGTGGCTGTGTTTAGCTGACTTTGCTCAGCTTTGCCCAACATTGCTCAATGTTGCTCTACATTGCTTTACGCTGCCAGACGTTGTACTAGTTGGTGCGATGTGCAGCTCCGCGCAATCCTATTGCGCTAGTTAAAGCAGTGCTAAGCTATGAGCAGTTGCTCTACACTGCCCGACGTTGCCCAACGTTGCCCCAGTTGACGCGGTGCGCAGCTCTGCGCAAACATGTTTTGTTTGCGCTAGTTGGCACAATGCGCAGCTTCGCACAAAACTATTGCGCTAGTTAAAGCACTGCTAAGCTATGAGCAATTACACTTCACTGTGCTTAATACTAGTGGACTTTGCTTAGCAGTGCTTCACATTGCTTAAGATATGTTAAATATGCATTTATCAGAATGCATGACCATTCCACCTTCTTATTTATATATAAAATATTGTTCACTAATGCATAGGTCATTTCAATGCATTTTACTGGGATTTAAAAGGTAGATGTCAGGAATTCTTTTTATGCACACATTTCCTACAGAAAATAGGTAGTGGAATGGTGGGACACGAACCCGGAATGCATACTCTTTGTGCGAGGGCTCTACCACTATGCTTTTGCTATTTCCCTTAATTTGCATATCAATAGTTTATTATCCTCTTTGATGTCTACACTGTTAACTGTAGCTAACCAATGGGCAAACCCACGCATACACGCGTAAATATGGGCAGCTATGTCAGGAATAATAAATAAAAAGGAAACCTTTACATTTTTAACTTGTACAGGGATTTAGAATGTGGGGGACTGTAGTGTTGAGTTTGTGGACATTTGAGTGGACTCGCTCATTTCTGTTGACATTTGCTGTTTATGAACTTGCAGGAGCGTGGATATTTGGGCTGCTCGGCAGTCTGACATGCTCCCTGCACTCTTGTATGGTCTGTGTAAGCCTTAGAGTTTAGTCAGTGCACCCTCATGAATATGCATAATGCGCTGACATCATACCCTTACACTGCAGTGTCCATGTAAGACTTAGTTAGTCTTACACGGAGGATTAGTGAATCCCGGCCATAATGTAATTGTTGTGATTATATTTTATCTAGTAGCTTTTCAAGCTTCAACCAAGTTAATTTCTAATGTATCTTAGTAGTTTTTTCTGAAATAATTTGCAACTCCCTATTACATACAAGTTTAGCTAATAGTAAATAAATCTGTAAATTATAGGATTTTTTTACACTTCCAATTTGACGTAATGATTTTTCTTGCAATTGCAAGCAAGAACCAAAGAAGGTGCGCCTGTACTTTGGGGATATGTGTTGGTATCAGTGCATTGAACAGTAATAATGAGTCAGATACTTCACACTTGTCCGACCACAATGCTTTTATGAAATTTCTGAACTCTATCCAGAATTGAGTTACTATTTTACATGTAAGAAACATGTGTACCCAATCTGCACAAAGTATTTCCTCACATGTCCAGCATTTATTAAGATTATTTTTTGATATCAAGTCCATCTTATGTGGGATAATAAAGCTCCTATGGATGCATTTCCAAGTGAAGATTTTCCAAGAAGGTTATAACGTTGTGCTACTAATTGAGTTAAGTACTAATTCTTTATCACTATCTGAAAAAATGGATTTGTTTATTCTCTCTGTGAAATTCCATAAGGGATCCTCTGGGATTTGCATATTGCTTCTTAAAGATTTATATATACTTGACAATGATAGAATATTATTAACATGTAAAGTGTTTATTTCACAAAGAAGAGAAAGTATTTTAGGTAAAGGTGTTGTGCTGGTGATATGGCATATTTTGAATTCATTAACTATTTATTCTCTAAATATTTGTATGTTCAACCAGTTGTTATGCTTTATGTTATACCTGGCCATAAGAGAACATGGTTCGTGGATATTATTATTGCAGAGAAACTGGTGCCAGAAAACTAAGCCATTTTCTTCCATTACTTTTATTTTAGATACGTTGAAAGAGTCCAGACATGTCTTTGTGTATGCTATGTGAAATAATAAAAATATTAAGCTTTTTGTCATATGATTTTTGTTTATTATCTTTATAAAATTATCTAATATATAATTAGTGAAAAGAGATTTTTTATTCTTATTGTATTGTAGAAATGGTCTTTAACAACAAGGAAGACTTTTTTATTTTCTGAGAACATATTATTGTCAATATTTGTGTCTATGTCAGATAATAAGATACTTACATTGAGATTTTTCCAATTAGAACTATTTTTGGAGTTTAACTATTGATTTCATTCATTGCATTAAGTATGGCCGATTCTGCATAAAGTTCTAAATTTGGGAATGCTATTCCTCCATCTTTCCGGCTTCTGTACTGCCAAGCATGGCCGATTCTTGGCTTTTGAGGAAACCATAGGAAATGTATTAACATAGAATTTAGTTGCTTCATTAACTTTTTGGATGGGGAGGCAATTAAAGTTTGGAAGTTGAACAACATTTTGGGTAATATGATCATTTCTATTAATGACAGTCTTTCTTCTATTGTGAAATACATTTTATTCCATCTATTTAAAAAGTAATTAACTGTGGATAATAGGTATCTGTAATTTCTTTTTAAAGTATTATTCCAGTTTGACTTTATGTATATTCCTAAGTACTTAATGGTGTGCCCAATTACAATTGCTGTGTTTTCTTAGTAAAGTATTCACTTTTTATTTATTAATAATGTTTCTGTTTTGGTGTGATTAAAGTGTAGGCTTGAAACCTCTTCAAAAATTGCAGGGATTTTATTATATGATCTATAGAGGAATCTATATTTCCAATTGTTAGCATGACATCATCCGCAAAAAGTTGTATTTTAGAAATGTAGCTTGGACTAACAGAAAATCCCCTTATGTTAGAATTTGCTCTTATGAAGTTAGCTAGAGGTTCTACTGATAGGGCAAATAATAAGGGGGAGTGTGGGCAACCTTGTTTAGTGCCTTTTAGGAGGTTGAGCGGACCTGATAAAAAAGCATCAGTTTTGATGTATGATATTGAGTTAACATATAGTCTGTTAATTATATCGATAAAATCAGGGGTGAAGTTATATACTTCTATTACTTTAAATAAATAGGACCAGTTTATATAGTCAAAAGCCTTGTCTAAGTCTAGGCTAATAATTGATAGTTCGTTTTTTTCCTGTTAGCATGATCTACTAAGGAAAGGAGCCTGATAACATTGTCTTGTACTCTTCTATTTAGGATGAAGCCTGTTTGGTCGTCACCTATTAAGTTAGGCATCAGTTGATTTAATCTGTTAGCTAATATTGATGTAAACATTTTATAGTCCACATTTAATAGTGACATGGGATGATACGAAATTACTATTTTGGGGTCTTTGCCCTGTTTTAGGATAGAGAAAATCATGGCATATTTCCAGGATGGGAATGAGCTTGTCTTTTTTTCTGAATTCCTCAAAAGCTTGTAAAAGTATCTTTAATGTATTGTCTGTGAGTACTTTATACATTTCTCCTATTAATCAATCTAATCCTGGGGCTTTATTGTTCTTAAGGCTTTGAATCCTCTCTTTTAGTTCAGTTAATGTTATTGATTTGAGAAGTATGGTATTCTGTTCTATTGATAGTTTGTTACCTATGTTCTCATTTAAGAAGTTATCTTTTGGGACGTTGTTATTAATGTTTGGATTTGTTTTATTTATTATTTCATGATGTTTTATGAAAGTCTAAAGAATTTCTTCTAAATCTGTCACAATTTTTGTTTTATTTTTAGTTTCCTCAACAATTTCACTTATATGTTTAACATTGGTTAATTTTTTTGATTTTACAGCTAATCTATGCATGTTTTTTGGGTTAACAGAGTAAGACTGTAATTTGATTCTTTCTAAGTTTATTGCCACTTTGTGATTACGAATTTCCATGTAATCAAGGTTTAATTGCTTCAGTTCTGTATTTGTGTTTATGTCTTTATTATTTAGATTTCTTTTTAGTTCATCAATTTCTGATTGTATTCTCGACCGTGTACTATCCCATTCCTTTCGCTTGTTTAAGTACCAGGTTTTGATTTTACCAAAAATGTAAGATTTCAGTGTATCCCAGGCAATAACTTTAGAAGTACTATCATTGTCATTTATGTCTAGAAATATTTTGATTTCTTTCAGTAAACATTCCTTAAACCCAGTTATCTTAACAATGTATGCTGGTATTCTTCGCCAATATACTAGATGACGAGATTACATGTGGATTTTAAAGAAAATAGTGTTGTGGTCGAACATTGGACAGGATCTGATGAAAACTTCCTGAATTTTTGAGAATAAGTAATGTGTAACCAGTACCTTATCAATGGTAGTTTGTGTACCGAATCTGTATGCGTAATATGTATATTTTAGGGATTTGGGTTCTATTTTTTCATAAATATCTCTTATATTTGAATTATTGATGAAGTTGTTCAATCTTTTAGTAGGTGCAGATATCTTAAACTTATCACATTTAGTAGTATCACTTCTGGAGGGAATACAGTTAAAATCACAGGCATATATTATTTCTCCCTTAGATTTGATTGCAAGTAAGTCAAGATATTTATTCACTGTTGCAGCATCGATACCGGGTATCCAATAAGTACTGGCTAATGTGATTCATTTTTTATTTCTAAAATAATTAAGCAGAAGATGCCATTTTTGTCTGAATATGTGTCGATTATTTTAGGTACTGGTAGTGTTTTCTTCCACAATATCATGGTGCCTCTTCTTTTGGTCCAAAAATGAGATTCTGCAAGTATAGAGTAGCCATTAAAAGACATCCTATTCAAATATTCTTCTATTATATGAGTTTCTTGCAAGAATGCAATATCTATTTTCTTAGTTTTCAAATATTTGGTAAAGCTTCCTCTCTTTATAGGATTGTTGAGTCCATTTACATTTAAGGACATACATTTATATGAAAACATTTCTATAGATTGTGTTAGATAGTAAATATTCTGTTATGAACATAACATGGACACTGAGTATAACTGTAAAACATTTAAAACTATTTACAAGTCTAAACATGGAATATTTAATTCCTGGTTTAATGAGAAGTTTCTCAAAACCACCTTCGTCCATCCTAAAAACAGTAATCTATATCTGTTCTGTGCTACTGCCATTACAATATCTGCATAGGATGTAATAAGAAGTGAGAAAAATCAAAGGCTACTCCTTAGAATTGTTACTGATTTGAGTAGTGAAATATCAAAGTGTGTGAATTTAAAGTTAATGTTATTTGTGATAATTATGTATATTAGAAGTAATTATCTATGTACAACCAAATCAGAGAGTAATTTTAAAACAAAAGACCTAGGGCAGGATTCACGAAGCCTCTGTGTAAGAGTTACAAGGCTTACACAGAGGCTGCAGTTAAACAGTGTGATGTCAGCATGTCATGCATATGCATGAGGGCATGCTGAATCACACCTAAGGCTAACACGGTCCGTGGAAGACAGTAGGGGGCATGCCCGTAGGCCGAGCCCTGCAAACGGACACACCCCCAGAAGAGTAAAAGTCCCAAAAGAAAACCCCCATGACAGAGCCCGTGTAAATGTGAATAAACACAACACAACACATGCCCCCACAGACTACGAACATAAAATTTAGAAATGAACATCTTATAATTTTTTTTTAAATTGTAAAGATGTTTGCCATGAGTGCACTCGTTTGCGCGGGCGTGCCCGTAGCTTAGCCACAATTAGCAGTCAGTGGAAAAGCATATAAGAACTAGATATGCAAAGTAAGCCAAGAAGCAATAGCATAGCGGTAGAGATGTCGGCTGAAGAGCAGGCAGTCATGGTTCGAGCCCCCACAACATGAATTTTTATTTTTAGTGAAATAAGCACGAAACAAGTCCGTGACATATATGTACACATATAAAATTATATTTTATGTAAAATGTAATGAACTGGGCCATGTATTGTGAAGAAATGTGAGATAATAAAAAAAAAAATGTCAGATGTGCCTGTAGCTGAGCTACAGTCTAACAAGTTGAGTACATCTGCCTGTAGGTGAGCAGTGTTTTAACAGGTATAAAATGAGTGCCCGTAGGTGAGCAGTGGTTTAACAGGTGTAAAATGAGTGCCCGTAGGTGAGCAGTGGTTTAACATGCTGAAACTGTGTGCCCATAGCCGAGCTGAGCATAATATGCGTGCTGACAGCCAATTGACGCATAAACCAGCGTAACCCGTTTGCACGGAGCTGCGTGCCGCGCCAACAAGCTAACCGACGGGCAACATTGAGCAAGCTGTAACAAAACTGCCTTTACACAGACACACCTCCTAGCCAGTGTAGACAGTCATAAAATATAAAAAGCAGTGGCCAGGTTCGAACCCAGAATACCATGCACCATAGTCAAGGTACTGAACCACTAAGCCATGACAGTTGCACTTAGAAATGCAGTAATAGCATATATATAGGAATGAATAGAAAGAGGAGCATGACAAAGCAGGTTTTGTGAAACTGATACAATTCCAAAATGGCCAATCACAGATAAGTGCGGGAAAACGGCATATATAAGCCCCATAGGCGGGAATACACAGCATAACCGATTGTAGAACCGACTTGCAGCCAGAATGTCAGGTGTAGGTGAGGGTAGTTGCTTCCAAGCACAGAGGTGGGGCATTGAGGAGTCCAAATATATGGTTTGGCTCCTTGTCCACAATCATGAGGCCCAACTCATACAGGGCCAGGTCCTGTGGGGAGCATCTAGGGCTGAGGCGTGGGACCGGTTGGCTTATGATCTCACCATTGCCACAGGGATACCAAGGACTGGTGAGCAGGTCCGTCACCACCATGCTGACCTGAAGAGATGGAAGCAGGACAAACTGAACCGTTGGATCCAGGAGGCCCGGCAAATGCCCAACGCCCCACTACTGAGTAAGTTACATGTAATTATTTATGTAAGAAATTAACCTAGCTGATATTATGGAGATGTGTATTCCAATATTACTTTATTTATATTACAGCTGCAGGTGTCCGTTCTGCGAACCGTAGAGCCTATGGCGATAGGCTGGCACGGTTGCGCCACCAGGCAGGTCAGTAATTCTTTCCCTGTGACTGTAAATAAATATATAAGTATGACAGTTAGCAAAACAGTGCAGTGTAGTCACTAATTAATAATATGTGCAAGTAACAGTGTAAGAGGGTTTGCAAGTATTGCTTGATTACAAAAGTGTGATGCAGCCTGTAATCCAAACATAAAAATTAAACAAGTCTGAAATAAAGATGTCCCACCTGTAATATAATAGTACATAACCTGCAGCAGACTGAAAAGTACAGCTGCAGAAGCTGAGTAAAACACATGTGTGAAATATATCCCTGTTGAAATACAGAAACATGACAGAAGTGAGACTGTTGGAAAGGATTGTTATAACTACAGGTAAAACATGTCAATAAAGCCTAGAATTAAGTACCATCCTGAATTGTAAAAATAAAACAAGTGAGAGAGTGTGAGAAAGAGTTATGAATCCACCAATAAAGTAGTAATAACTCCTGAATAAAGTATACTGCAGTCAGTACAGAATGAAATTAATGTGACAGGCAGAACCAAACAGTAACATGTGTTGAAAACGGTACTGCAGCTGGAATGTGTATCCCAAAATCTGGATATGTTGCTCTCAGTCTGCAATATGTAGATAGTATGGTTGTCTGAAATACCAAACATCCACAGTTGTCTATAGCTATATAAAGCAAATGTAGCAGGATGATGTAGCTGAACAGAGCCAGATATGAATGTGTATGAATAAAAATGAAAATGTATATTGATGTAGCAGTAACATTCCTATCACCAACTTGAAGTAGTTATCATATAGGAAACTGTAGGCAGAACTGTAGTGTGTATATATCTGCAGCTATTAGAAATGTACAGCATATGTATTGGTATTTGAAGTTGTTAATTAAATTTTCTTCACCCTACCCTATAACCACATATAATCCATTCCATGTGAAATTGGTATGTGCAATCACAATTAACACCCTGGACATTTGTCCTGTTGGTTCATACATATTTGCATGTACGTTGATGCATCTGCCCTGTTCATACATCCAAACCTGATGGCCTGTTGCCATCAATCAACCCTGCATGTTGTTGGACTGTGTATTGCTGTTCAAAATATGCATGTGTTATGCTTGCTGTTCAATGGTTTGAATATCTGGGTGTTTGGTTAATGGGAATACTAATGCATGCTGTTACAACTAATTGTGAATGGTATTGTATGTTACTAACCCAAACTGTCATGACATAATGCAAAACATAGGGCGACAGGGAAGGCGGGTTCCAGCAGACCCACCTCTCCCTCCTCAGCTGGCGAGTGCACCTGGCAGTAGTGCCCAGGCCGGACCCTCCTCCGGTGGCCCTGTGCCACCTGCGGGTGGAAGCGCTGCAGGGGATGGGGCTCGTCCCCCCTCTGCAAGTGTGGCCAGAGGAGAACATCCACTCACCCTCCGTAATGTCCGGACTGTGGTGCGTAGGGAGATCCGGGATGCTGTTCTTGGGCCCTTACACCTGCTTGAGGCACGGGTGGCACAACTAACAGGCGTGTCTGCTGCCCAGCCTACACAGCCCCCAGCACAGCCCAGTCCTGGGCAGTGAAGGCACAGTGGCAACTGCCCATGGGTGGGGATATCAGTTCCACTGTTGCCATCTGTGGGCTCATGGGCTCTAGATATCCAAACATCCGTCCCCATCAATTGTGTAACCCCCCCACATGTGTCATACACCACCCCTGTATGCGTCTTGTTTGTCTTGTCTGTTAACCTACCCAAACTACCTCCCCAGCTATACAGACTTCCTGTACCGGACATACCACTCTCACCTGAAAAAAAGAAAAGGGCACTCTGTACCCACAAAAAAATTATGCCCCATACATAGCTGCCCATTTCGCACACATGTCTGCTGGACATGGAAACTGTCAATTACAATTGGCTGTACAACAAGTATTATTGTTGTCCTTAGACCTCTCTCAGGGGTGGAAGGTTTCAAATGTCACACCAAATTACAAACATATGCACAACTGTTGCTGATGAAGAAATGGGCAGCTATGGGCCTTACCTACATCCCTCCTGCAAAACCCGAGCTTGTTTCCCTACTGTCTTACCTTCTTTATGACCCCTTTTTCACCACTTTCCTGTCTCCCCATTTTCATTTCTTTCAAAGAAATTAGCGTGGGTGTGCACAAGACTAAGCACTTTTAAGCAGTTGTAAGCGGGTGTGCGCGGGTGTGCGCGGAGCTGAACGCCAGTGCGCATGCATGAGCTCCGCGCAAACCAGCGCTAACCCGGTTACAACTGCTTAAAAGTGCCTTAGTCACTCTGAATGACAAGGCCTGTAATCTGCTCAAAAGCAAAATAAAATCTCACTGTCAGTCCCGAACCCAGGACCTTGGAAACAGTAGCCTGCATGACTTACCACTAAGCCATGACTGTTATATAAGAACATTGTGCTACAATAAATATATCATGTAACAGTAGGAATGAATGTAAAGGGAATATAGGATGTGTAGTACACAAAGCATGCCATGTATATTTACTGTCAAATGTAGTGGATTTCTTTAATAGTAGTGTGAAAACAGAAACAGCCAAGCTAGTTGGTAGCTAGTAGGTAATAATGTCACTCTAGCACCTTGCAAGCCACACACATACTCACAGCAGGATAATCACTGCCCATACCCCACAACCTCTTACAGCAACACATCTGGACTAGTAATAAAAGATGTGGAGCAAAGGCCCAAAAACAGGGACACATTCCAAATATTGCTCCAACAAACTTAGACAGTTGAGAGAGTAACAGGTTTTGCATTATGTTGGATGTTTGGAAGGGTATGAAGTCTGAAACTGAAATGTTTGTCACTATAGTCTGACTTGAGCCCAGAGTGATTTGCCAGAAAAAGCTGTTTATGAGATATGGACCAAAATATGAGGCAAAAATGTGGACATCCTGCAAATATCTGTACACTTGAGAGGTCTGACACTGCAATATTTGAATAGTTAAGAGCCTAGACATAGCAACAGTGACTGAGTTACAGGGATGCCCCACAGACTCCCTGTGAAATGTACAAACAGTAGGCAGAAAGGTGTTACAACACATGCAATGGTAACTATGAAGTACTGAAAGTATGCACCACTTGTACGTCGGAAATAATGTAGTAATACATATGCTCATGCTAACCCACAGTCACAACTGCAGAATACCAGACAATTTAATGGGTGTACCCCACTGATATGTACCATTCCATGAGGCAGATAAAAGATGCACCTGAGAGTCTCTGGGGCCTGCTCAGCAGCATACTCAAATACCCTAATAGATGTCAATGCCCACACCATGGCCAGACCACACTGCATGCAGTAATACCCTAGCAGATATAGCAAGCATTCTAAGGTGTGAATGTACATGGAAAATAGGAAAGCCACAGCAACACACTACAGTCAAGACACCTAGCAGGCATACAAGTAGTGAATCTAAAGGGCAAATATTGAAGCCATAGCAACAAAGTGCAAGAGCCACTGCTATATACCAGTTACACCACATGTCCCACAGGAAAGCACACACACCCACATTAACAGTAGTAGTAGTCTTAGGTGTCAGTGTACATACACACTTAGTACAGGAAACTGGAGAAATGAATGGAGAAATGTTAATCTACAACACAGCCAGAAATATGAGAGAGATACTAACCTTTACACTCACAGAACAGTGTCCACAGCATACCAGCATGGTCCCTGCCCTTAAACTCTGAAAGGGCTACACCTATCTCACATACCTTTTTATAGCACTGTCCTGGAATCACAATGAGAACTGCAATCAGTACACAACTGGCTGTATGCAATAACAAATGCTGGCTAACAATTGGTGCAGAGGCCATCACATGAACATATGCAGATACCTACAAAAGCATGCTGTACTCCCAGTCCACACATGCAATACTTTCATTGCACCCTCTGGAGGTAGGGAGAGAGAGAGAGAGAGAGAGAGAGAAAACATACACAAACAAAAACACTCATCAAAACCGACTAGAAAGTTGACATCTGCCAAATGGAGCAGCAGCAGGACACCAAACCAAACGGCAATGCAAGCAGCTGTGACAAACACAGGTAATGTAAAGTAATACTTTAAAAGTCTACATACTGTGAACCCTCCATATGTGTCATTGGTCTGTATCCATATGTATATGAAGATGTGCATAGGGCAGGGGACATACAGCAACTATCAGTGAAGGCTGTACATACATATGTATGTGAGGGCATCTATGTGCACATATCCATGTAGGTTGAATGTAGGTTGTAGTGTAATGTACAAAGTAGGTTTCACAGTTATGTATGTTTAGCAGTATGTTAGTGTGTATATACAGTTTTGTAAACAAACATGTTGATATACCTATCTATCATATGGATACGTATGTTTGTCAATATATGTATGTGTATATATATATATATATATATATATATATATATATATATATATATATATATATAAAATATGCATATATGTATACATACATAGAGAGGGATGTAGGAATACATAGACAGATGTAGACAGATAGAATATGTAGAAACATATATATGTAATACACACATACAGATATAGATATATGTAGATACATATACATAGGCAGACAGATCTGACTATCTACTGATATGACTGTATATGACGATCTCACACTCCCCCTGTCCCACCCCCTCTGTCACTCACCCCTCTCTGTCACACTCCCCCTCTCCATATCTATAGCAATATATGTACATTGAGATATATATATGTGTATACATATATATATATATATATAGACATATATATATATATATATATATATATATATATATATATATATACATATATACATATATATATATATATATATATATATATATATATATATATATACATATATATATATATATATATATATATACATATATATATAGAGAGAGAGAGAGAGAGAAAGAGATGTATATATATTCTGAGTGAGGCACATGTGTAGAGATGTATTGCAACAGGTGCCTGGTGACAAAGGCATGGAGTGAACACCAGTGTCGAAACTGGAGTACCATACCCCATTTCAAATCACCTACACCAGTACTCACCAGATATGTAATTGGCTGCCCACCACTGCATGTGTCAGGGGTGAACAGGGTCATAAATGTGTACAATAGTCCCCCCAATGATAGTCACAGTGGCACACTATTCCTGGAATACCTGCACATGGTATGTGTCAGCAGACATGGTGTGTCAGCTATGGACATGTAGGTCAGTGTACCCCTCCACACCACACAATGGCTGCCATGATATGTACCTCACATGACAGCTACAGATATGGAGAAGGACACAGTGACATGTACAACACTGTGACAATGTACTCAAACACATTACCAATGCACAGTGACTGACAACACCACAGAGTACACACATACTACCTACATAGAGGTTACCACTCCTGGATTTACATACTTAAGTCACACCCATGACAGATGTCCAACAACCATAGTAACACCTCACACCATCCACAACCTAAATGACTGCTGTGTGTCATCCTTGACACCACAGTAGAGAGCACATGGCGGAGGTACAGGTTCCTACCCACAGATAAGACATACCCTGCAATAAACCACACAGCTTTAAGAAGCAAGACTCCCCATGAGTACATGTCACACATACCCCTGCTGAATGTTAGTCAGATAGGTAATATGCCATATGAGTCACCCTGTGTAACTGTTTGACAGGAGCAGGTACCATCACATCACATGTGTCACAATGGTCAGGGTAGCAGAACAGTATGCTGCTGTAGTCCCAGGGGCAATAGCATATTGTATTGTATTGTAATGTATTGTATTGTGTTGTATTGTATTGGTTGGTAGAGATGCCTCCTTCGTGGAGTGGAACCACTGCTGCTGTACGCCAGTGTACAGGTACATATCCTGTAGTCAGGCTAGTGTTACATAGCACTTCTATATGTGTGTTTAGCTCCTCTTGGAGTTCATGTAGCATGCAACCAGGGATACCATCAGGTCCCATTGATGCTGTGTTTTCTGCTTTTCTGAGGGCGGCTCTCACCTGGACATCTGTGATGACAGGGAGGTTACATTCATCTGGGATAAGTATGCCTTAGTTTGGGGGAGAGGGAGGGGGGAAACTTGCACTGCACCTGTCTGCCACAATGTTGCCAATATCTGTGGGTTCAGTGAATTATTTGTTGTTGTGTACTAACTATGAGCATATTGGAGGGTTTCTGACCAGGTTTCTAACATAACTGAATAAGGCCTTGTGGTTATCTGTAGTGTCCCCGGTGATTTCCCTCTCAAAGTTGCCCATGGATGTTTGTAGGAGAGAACATAGCTCTTTACTAGTGCTGATCAGACATGCCTTCCCTTTATGGAATTATGCTCTGTCTTGCAGTAGCTTCCATCTTTTGTTATACAATCTGTCTATGGCTGGGGTCCACCAGACAGGATGCTTTCCCTTTGTGGAGAGTGTCTTGGTCTTATATGGGATTGCATGATCCATGCATTCTCGGAGATGTCCGTAGAAATCATTTGTGAAGGAGTCAGCATTGTGGGTTGTGTCTTCCACTGGCCCAGTGGGCTTAAAGGATACCATCTCAGTGTTACGAAGTGTAAAGTTTGCATTTGAAATGTTATTCACTGTAGTCGTTTGTGCTGGTGGTGGAGGTGGGACATGTATATCCAGGGCAATTAGTTTGTGGTCAGATCACAGTAGTTGATGATGTACCCCATACAGTACCTCAATACAAACCCCCAGAGTGAGGAGGTGCTTTGGACCTGAATCAGTGTTCTGACTGCTGGGGTTTGGTAGTATGTCGTATGGAGTGTGCCAGGTACTGTTGCACAGTTGTTGGCTGAGCACTGATACCTGGCCATTTACATGTGTACCCACCAATAAACAGACAGATGCTATATATGTGAGATATGTTGTATCACAACAGTCGAGTAGCATGTGTAGTATGTGTGCCAAATTCTGCTGAAATATTTTGCTGATATCATTTTATTTCCTTTTTCAAGACCATGGCTCACCAGCGCAATCCAGCATACTCTGCAGCTGAGGATGAGGAAATACACCAGATCCTGGTGCGGGATTATGCAATACTCTTTTCCCGCACCAGCCAGAATCAGCAGGAGAGGGATGCACTGTGGCAAGACCTGGTCCATCGGGTAAATGACATGGGCACGCATAATAGGACATATGAGCAGGTACGACATCACTGCAGTGATTTAATCAGAAATGTCCGTCAGCGTGCGTCAGATATCCACAGGCAACAGGTTCCCACAGGTGGTGGGGTGGCTACACATCCCCCACTCACCAGATTGGAGGGACTACTCATAAATGTTGTGGCTCCAGCCCGCCAACAACAACAACAGCAGCAGACCTGCATTATGATGGAGGCTGGAGCTACACAGCACCAAAACTACGAGCGTGCAGATAATATGCCATATGTATAGTTGACTGTTGTGTACACTGGTAGTTAATGCATGTGTGAGGTGTGTCATTGGTTTGTAGCTGTCATCATAGTATTTAATGTGCAAGTGCAATATTCTCAATATCAGCAGCTGACCTGTGAAAGACAACTGTTGTACTACTGACCTGTATCATACTCAGTAACAATGGCACAGTTTTGCCCACTGACATTAATTTCCTCACTTCTGCAGGTCCCTCCAGTGTAACAGCAATGCAGCCTATCCATGCTGGTGAGTGTGTATTAACAATACCTTTAATAGTCTTGATAGTAATAGTAATATTAGGCTCACTTAGTAGTGCTCTGTGTATGCATGCAGGTGTGTCTGTGAGTTGATATCTCACATACTGAGTAGTGTGCAAGTGTGCAACTGTGTGCAAGTGTGCAACTGTGTGCATATGTGCACCTGTGCACGTGTGCACATGTGCACGTGTGTGCGTGTGCATGTGTGCATGTGTGCATGTGTACGTGTGCACATGTGCATGTGTGCATCACTGGTAACATTGTGTAGACATTGTAAACAGTGTTTCCTCTTTCCCTCCCACAGGTTCTGGTGCTGCTCTGGTGTCATGCAGCAGGGAACCTGAATCAGGTACCATGGGTACTGATAATGATGACATCTGTGTAATGGCACAGGAAGGTGTGCCAGGGTCCATCATTGGTCAGCCAATTGACAGTACACAGCTGTCAACCCCATCAATGTGCACAGTCATCCTGCCAATACACCCTTTGTCACCAATGTCCCTAGGTGATGGACAGGATACAGTGGGCATTGACCAGGGTAATGTGGTATCTGTGGCACATGCTTCCTCACACAGCAGCCATGGGCATGGCCCTGAGATGGTACCACACAGACAGATTTCCAGGGGTTCTCGTGGGAGCATCCGTGGGCATACTGCCACTGTCAGACGTGCCCACAGAGGTCTTACAACCTCAGCTATGTTTCAGGCTGTCATGCAGGCGCAGTCACATATGGAACGGTACACCAGATAGGGTCTGAGGGAGCTGACAGCATGTCGCACAGCCATGACTAACAGTATGCGTGACATTGCGACTGCCATCCGTAATTTCACCAATGTCATAGACAGACGTTGTGGGGACATATTAGATCAGTTCCACAACTACATGTCCATGAGCCAGAGCAATGGTGGATGGTTGAGGCGTCGACGTGGGCATATGCCAGCAACAGCAGCAGCTGGCAGTCATTGCAGACGACAACAGGGCCGCGGCCACCCCCATAGTGCCAGCAGCAGCCCCAGCAATGCTGGGTCTGTGCTGTCATCAGACCGCCCCAGGAGACCACGTGCACGTGGCTCTGGACAGGCCCAACAGGGATTTGTGTCCAGTCAACGAACACCTGCTTCTGATGACAGTACTCAGTCTGGATTGGTACCGGATACGGTCCGTAGCACTCCTGCAAGGCACAGGTACCGTGTCCGTGGCCAGAGACACTGATCTGTATGACCTGGCAGGTACAGTCTGTGGCTGTCCACAAACACCGGTATATGGCAGCCATGAGGTGGAACTGTGTGCATCTATACACACATGCGAATTGACAACACCTAGGGCTACCGCATACATGCACACACTACATCAACATTGCCCCACCTGGTACTGCTGAAACTGTGCCACCTCCTGCAATCTTTAACATCAGTGCAGGTACAGGTTAACATGTTGCTGATGCATAGGGTGACTACATAGACGTGTAGTAATAGTATCATGTTGTTAACAGTACTGTGTGCTGATATAATTGTGGGTATATCCCAGCATGCCTGATACAGTAAGTGTATGATTGTCTTGTACTGTTTTCTACACCCATGGTAAGTACCATAGTGTATCATCTGCACATGTTGGCATACTGGTGGTAAGGATGTCAACAGAAGGCTACATACATAGGTAGCACAGGGGATAAGGTAATGAAAGTATTGATACGCAATGATGGACATGTAAACTGCAAGTGGCATGTTGCCCACACTGGACTCTGCAATGCGGATGTTTGAGGATGTTGATATGTGTGCAGTCCTACACGACTGGTACAGGACACACAGGAGCACCCTAGCACAGCAAGCTCACATCTCATACCATGCTAGACAGCCCCAACACACAAAACTGACTTTCACAGGAGGGAGAGTCCCCATAAATGTCAGGGATACTGTGGTGGCAGGACAGGTAGCATACATCCTACTAAGTATGGAACCACTGAGTGAAGGCTCAGTGTCTGTTATTTGACATGTGTATTACTGCAGGTATGAGCACCTGGGTTTCCATCCGGTTATTGTACATCCTGACGGTACATGGTCTGTACACTTGTGTGCTCTGAGACTGGACCCTGGCCATCTGACCTGTGTATTTCCATGTACATGTGTATAGTGCCTGAATATTTGCACTGTTACCTACTGGAAGTGGTACAGCTTGTTTGTTGTACAATGGACTACATGCAGCTCTGCTTACTGTAGCTTTGTTTGCATGCATGTTTGCTTGCAGTTACCCTGGAACACTGATCCCACCTGCAATGCACATTTACAGAGCTTCTGTGGACTCCTAGTGACATCTGCATAGCTTACTCTATGTATGTCCATGTCTCACTTGACAGAACGTCACTGTTTGTCCTGTTCGCATGTACGTTACCTGTGACACATTGCATATGACTTACCTGGCATTTGACCACGTGAGCAGTCATATATGCCAGTGCTAACTGATCACAGGCACTACACCCTCACATACTCACCTTCTGTACCTTGTTCCCCATTGGCCCTATGTGCTGTTAATCACCATGTCAATCACAATACTATGGTAGCATGTGCAAAGGTCACTTGTCAGTCACCTCTATGGTACAGTTGTGGAATATGTGAGTCATGTGGCAATGTCACAGCTGCCACATGTACACAGTCAACCCTCTTCCCTACATATGGACGTACAACACATGTATGAGATGCAACCACATAGCCAAACTGGGGACTAAGCACTCAAACCAGTACTGGCATAACCTGTCAGGTGGCATGAAATACTACAGTGACTACAATACCAGTCTGATGTAGACATACACTGACAGCAATCCAAACACATGAACACATTGGGGCATTCATGGAGCCTCAGAATAGCATCCTGCCTGAGCAGCAGACACCTCTGCAGCTGGCACACAGGCATATGTTAAGCCGGAACACAGCATGTGCAACACATAGCACACAAATCCTATGTGCCAAACAGTCACAGCCTGTACAGCTAGACAACACACCTGCTACAGTTGTGTTAGGTACCTTTATTGTCCGGTACAGTGAGGTCCCACTCACCAGGCTGGACAAGGTGAAGGTCACAGTGATATGCCCGTGGGGCACTATGGTCCACCACATAACACAAGCATACAGGTCAGTCAGAGGCATGGACACATATGACTCAGTCATTGTCCATGCCACTATGGCTGACCTGTGATATACCTCCCTGGACTACATGATAGGGAACATAGAAGGGATCTCTGAGCATGTGGCACAGGCTGGTATGACCCTGACCTTGGTTGGCATCATACCCTCACCAAGAATGCTGAAGTATTACTGAATGCTGATGAATTACTGTAGCTACAACACCCTAGCTGAAAGGTTCCTAGCATGTAGTCACTGCATTGCTATGGAACAACTTGTTACCACTCCCACAACAGGTGAAAACATGCAGCACCTGTTCATCAACAACATGTAGACTATATGCCCCAGACCAGATGTGTATCTCGCTGCTAGGATGATACCATATACAACTCACACTGTATATACACATACCACATGCAGCACCCACACAGAAGACCACAGTCATAATGTTATCCAGTGCAAATACCATGTATTCACATGTGGCAGGTGTCAGACATGGGAACTATTGAAGGTCACAGGTACATATGTGTATTTGGCACACAAATACATCATCTGTGTCCATTGCCATTACTGGTTTAATCGATGTCATGCATTATTGTGAACAACAACCCACACACATGGGCATTCTGTGTGACAAAAACACATGTGGCGTGTGGAATTCAAAGCCATAACTAACTGTGCTATGACAGTAGTGAGAGACGCAGTAGCAGAGCGTGCCATTTGCATTACTGGGAGATTTACCCTCTTCTGCTGTACTTGTAGGGTGCTGACATCATCTCTGTGTAGAGATTGGAATATGCAGCAGCTGGTGTGTTGTACTGGTTGCCAAAAGGGTCAGCTCTCTTACACATGTAATTGCACACACCCTACATCCACCCCACCACACACACTTTTGCAGGATTCAAATCCCTACCTAACTGTGGTTATGAAACTCAAGACAGATGCATTAGCAGAGCGTGCTATTCGCTTTCCTGGGAGGTTTCTCTTCTCCTGCTATACTTATAGGGTGCTGACATCATCAGTGTTTAGAAAGGGGAATGTGCATCCTGTAGTGTGTTTTCCTAGTTGCCAAAAGGGACATTTCTCTCACACAGAAATGCACACACACTAACCCCCCTCACCCATACACACACAATTGCCATTTGTTGGATTCAAACCCCTACCTAACTATGTTATGACACTCAAGATGGACACATTAACAGAGCGTGCTATTCACATTACTGGGAGGTTTTTCTTCTCCTGCTGTACTTATAGGGTGCTGACATCATCAGTGTTTAAAAAGGGGAATGTGCATCCTGTAGTGTGTTCTGCTAGTTGCCAAAAGGGACATTTCTCTTACACAGAATTGCACACACACCAACCCCGCTCACCCACTGAGCATTTGCAAGATTCAAACCCCTACCTAACTATATTATGACACTTGAGGGAGACGCATTAGCAGAGCACACTATCCGAATTACTGGGCATCTGTTCTGCACCTGCAGTATTTATAGGGTGCTGACATCATTATTTATACAGAGGTATGTACATCTATTACTACCTGTCAGGTGGGGGATAGCATATATATGCATTTGCAGCCACCTACTTCAGAGTCAGATATGCACATCAGCACTGGCAGGTTATGTTTCATACCATGCTTTGTGACCACAGGACCTGTAACACACAACACAACCAGTTCAGACCACCCCTCCCACATCCGGGACACACACTTTGCTTCCCTGGGAACAGTGCCAAGATATGAAGGTGTTCACATACACCATTCCAGTTGTTAACATCAGGTACAGGTATATTGTGTGTGGGAACTACTCAGGCCTCTACATCATTACCCTACAGCCACTACAATTTCTGAGTCCATGTGCTATGGCAGGACCACTCACCACAGCCACAAGGGGGAATACATATTTCACCTGACCATCTGCAACATGGGTACTCACTGTTCCACACCAGAGGTAGACCACCATTGTTGATATCTGACCATACCCACCTTTCCCTGGACATCCATATCCCATCCCCACCCCCAGGCAAGGTTGTCACTGCAAACAAAGTGTATTTATCAAAAGCAGACTTTGCACTTGTGAAGACTGGGGTGGAAGACTTCAAAGGACCCATGCTGGGGGAGTATACAGGCCACTCTGCATAATCCTTGACAATTGCATTCTATGAGCATGTGGAAGGTTTGCATTGATCATGCTATCCCAAATATACCCATAACTCCTCCACAACAGGACACCCTGTCAGGTGTACACCAGCCATATATGAGCTGTCCAACAGACAGAGTGAGCTAATACATTGCAGAGCAGTAGCCCACAGAGGGAGGACATCTCTGAACAGTACTGGCATGACACTTCAATCCCTCATAATTATCACGACAACGTGTTGACAGTGAAATTGTCCAGACACTGCAGATAAGGCTCCCCTCAGTCTGTTATTGACGCCCACTTACTGTTAGAGGTCCTCACCAACCCTCTTCCAGCACACACCAACAATATGGATTGTGGCATAGCAAATTCATCCCCTGGGATCTCCACTGTGACCCTGCTTGACGGAGGCACAGCACACTAGCCTCAAACGGTGCCTTATGTGACCTACTTTACAGTGGCACAGTAGCCTACTGTACTGGGGATGCAGACGCCAAGCACACTCTGGCTAAGCTTTCATTCCCTAGGGCAAACAGCCTAGTGTTGACCTCTACACCCATATGTTTAATTGTCAGATGCACAATATTTGTTGCTGATAGACTGTTTGCAGGTCTGTATTGCCATAGCATTCCCTGTTTCTATGAACAACTTGTGTATCTGTGGAAGATGTTTGAATATGAGAGGGATCCACTATATCACTTATGTCTCTGTAGTCATTTAACTGTGTGCACTGGGCAGATTGCTGTAATGTGGTTGGTTCCTGGAATAACACGCAAATACCAGATATGTGTGGCCAACTGCTAAACTGAGATATGGCCTATGTGTGTGAGCATGCCCAGTTCAGCCTTTCCATGGCATGTTGTCTGACATATGTCTCATTTATCAAAGTGTGCGAGCATGCCCAGTGTGAGCTTTCCATATGTTGAACTCTGCAGTCCACCACATTTGTGGATGAGTGTGAACTTAAACAATATCTCACATTTATGGTTGTGTGTTGAGTGTCATGTTGTGTACTTACTGGCCAACTGCTTCGTGTCTGAACACAACAGGGATTATACTGTGCCTGCAGGGTTTGCATGGGATACTTTGCATACAGTTGTCAACATCCTTTCATACTGACCTAACACTGTAGTACCATATAGTGTACTGGTTCAGTACTTTCACTGTGGTGGACAGTATCCTGGGCTTTAGTCCTATCACTGCTTTAACTTTTCATAGTGAGCACAACAGACTGTTTAGGGGCCAGTTGTGCACATATGACCATGTTGCATTATGTTCAGATATGGACTACTTAAACCAGGCTTGTCCAACATTGGTAGTGTATTCCACAACATAGGTGGACATTGGCAAACACTAGCGATGTGCCCTAGGCCATTTCTAATGCTAGTCAGAGAGTGTGTTTGTCCTTCAACACATTGTAACTGAGTTTGCCATGACATATGTCATGGTTAGTATACTGTGCCTCCGTCTACCCCTGACATAACAGTGATACCCAGGGTAAACCTACCATCTCCCATCCACTCATCAAGATTCCTCTTGAAGAGAGTTGATGGGTGACTCTCTGGCTAACCTGTACTGGGAGTTTACTCAAGAGTGAGGGTGGCTTCTGTGTCATGGATCATTCAGTACAGCATGTCCTATGTATGTCAGTGCTGGGGTTCAGGTCCCTCATGTGCATAGCTCACTGCCATTCAGATTGTACAAGGTGCAGCATGTTCATTGATTCCAGCTTGGACATGGCTTTATACATCAGGCACAGCATGCCTCTGGGCGGGCAGTATGGCAGTGTGGAGCTGCAGTTTGTTTAATCAGGCAACACATGGCATCTGTTCAAGCTCTTTGATACTCATGTTGAGGTACTTTTGGGGTCTTTCCAGTTGATGGAGTTGTCTGCTGAGGTACATCCCACAGGGGCCATTGTAGTCAATTGTGACGCTGATGAAGGATGACAGCAGAGCCACAATGACCTCCCCTGATCTAGATCTGACTACCTTCATGATTAGGTGGGTATATGGTATGTTTCTGTAACCACTACAGCCACATGCTTGTCCAATGCAAGATATCTATCAACTTGTGTCCCCAGGTCTCTTATTACATCTTAAGTACTTAATGGGTTAACACCTATGTGGTAATTGGTGGGCACATACTGTATATCCACAGGGGTTGACTATACACTTTTCTGCAATTAGCTTGCTGACATGGCTATGGCACCAGTTGTCTGTTTCTATGTGGCCCTTTTGTGGGATGCTTGTGTCAGCTGGAGGGTCAGATATGGTGGCCAGTTTGTAGTCCTCTGCAAACTTGTTCAGACACAGTCCTTCCATGTTGGCCTGTACCTATGGGACATATATACCAAACAAGGGAGGTCCCAGGACCGAGCCTTGTGGGATGCCAGTTGTATCTGGTTTGTAGTCTGACATGGCTGCAACATTTCTGACCATGTCAGTTCTGTTCTTGGTCTGGCTTGCAACCCCTCTACTGACATAGGGGTTTATATTTAAGCTGGTGAGCTTATCTATAATGAACACGTGGGGTATTGTATGGATGCCTTTTGCAAGGTCCAGCTAGGCTGTGTGGACCACATTCCCCTCATGAATGACCTTAATGACTGTTTCAAATGAGTCAAACATGTTTAAGGGCAGGATTTTTGTGTGTGGGAACTACTCAGGCCTCTACATCATTACCCTACAGCCACTACAATTTCTGAGTCCATGTGCTATGGCAGGACCACTCACCACAGCCACAAGGGGGAATACATATTTCACCTGACCATCTGCAACATGGGTACTCACTGTTCCACACCAGAGGTAGACCACCATTGTTGATATCTGACCATACCCACCTTTCCCTGGACATCCATATCCCATCCCCACCCCCAGGCAAGGTTGTCACTGCAAACAAAGTGTATTTATCAAAAGCAGACTTTGCACTTGTGAAGACTGGGGTGGAAGACTTCAAAGGACCCATGCTGGGGAGTATACAGGCCACTCTGCATAATCCTTGACAATTGCATTCTATGAGCATGTGGAAGGTTTGCATTGATCATGCTATCCCAAATATACCCATGACTCCTCCACAACAGGACACCCTGTCAGGTGTACACCAGCCATATATGAGCTGTCCAACAGACAGAGTGAGCTAATACATTGCAGAGCAGTAGCCCACAGAAGGAGGACATCTCTGAACAGTACTGGCATGACACTTCAATCCCTCATAATTATCACGACAACGTGTTGACAGTGAAATTGTCCAGACACTGCAGATAAGGCTCCCCTCAGTCTGTTATTGACGCCCACTTACTGTTAGAGGTCCTCACCAACCCTCTTCCAGCACACACCAACAATATGGATTGTGGCATAGCAAATTCATCCCCTGGGATCTCCACTGTGACCCTGCTTGACGGAGGCACAGCACACTAGCCTCAAACGGTGCCTTATGTGACCTACTTTACAGTGGCACAGTAGCCTACTGTACTGGGGATGCAGACACCAAGCACACTCTGGCTAAGCTTTCATTCCCTAGGGCAAACAGCCTAGTGTTGACCTCTACACCCATATGTTTAATTGTCAGATGCACAATATTTGTTGCTGATAGACTGTTTGCAGGTCTGTATTGCCATAGCATTCCCTGTTTCTATGAACAACTTGTGTATCTGTGGAAGATGTTTGAATATGAGAGGGATCCACTATATCACTTATGTCTCTGTAGTCATTTAACTGTGTGCACTGGGCAGATTGCTGTAATGTGGTTGGTTCCTGGAATAACACGTGCAAATACCAGATATGTGTGGCCAACTGCTAAACTGAGATATGGCCTATGTGTGTGAGCATGCCCAGTTCAGCCTTTCCATGGCATGTTGTCTGACATATGTCTCATTTATCAAAGTGTGCGAGCATGCCCAGTGTGAGCTTTCCATATGTTGAACTCTGCAGTCCACCACATTTGTGGATGAGTGTGAACTTAAACAATATCTCACATTTATGGTTGTGTGTTGAGTGTCATGTTGTGTACTTACTGGCCAACTGCTTCGTGTCTGAACACAACAGGGATTATACTGTGCCTGCAGGGTTTGCATGGGATACTTTGCATACAGTTGTCAACATCCTTTCATACTGACCTAACACTGTAGTACCATATAGTGTACTGGTTCAGTACTTTCACTGTGGTGGACAGTATCCTGGGCTTTAGTCCTATCACTGCTTTAACTTTTCATAGTGAGCACAACAGACTGTTTAGGGGCCAGTTGTGCACATATGACCATGTTGCATTATGTTCAGATATGGACTACTTAAACCAGGCTTGTCCAACATTGGTAGTGTATTCCACAACATAGGTGGACATTGGCAAACACTAGCGATGTGCCCTAGGCCATTTCTAATGCTAGTCAGAGAGTGTGTTTGTCCTTCAACACACATTGTAACTGGAGTTTGCCATGACATATGTCATGGTTAGTATACTGTGCCTCCGTCTACCCCTGACATAACAGTGATACCCAGGGTAAACCTACCATCTCCCATCCACTCATCAAGATTCCTCTTGAAGAGAGTTGATGGGTGACTCTCTGGCTAACCTGTACTGGGAGTTTACTCAAGAGTGAGGGTGGCTTCTGTGTCATGGATCATTCAGTACAGCATGTCCTATGTATGTCAGTGCTGGGGTTCAGGTCCCTCATGTGCATAGCTCACTGCCATTCAGATTGTACAAGGTGCAGCATGTTCATTGATTCCAGCTTGGACATGGCTTTATACATCAGGCACAGCATGCCTCTGGGCGGGCAGTATGGCAGTGTGGAGCTGCAGTTTGTTTAATCAGGCAACACATGGCATCTGTTCAAGCTCTTTGATACTCATGGTGAGGTACTTTTGGGGTCTTTCCAGTTGATGGAGTTGTCTGCTGAGGTACATCCCACAGGGGCCATTGTAGTCAATTGTGACGCTGATGAAGGATGACAGCAGAGCCACAATGACCTCCCCTGATCTAGATCTGACTACCTTCATGATTAGGTGGGTATATGGTATGTTTCTGTAACCACTACAGCCACATGCTTGTCCAATGCAAGATATCTATCAACTTGTGTCCCCAGGTCTCTTATTACATCTTAAGTACTTAATGGGTTAACACCTATGTGGTAATTGGTGGGCACATACAGTATAGCCACAGGGTTGACTATACACTTTTCTGCAATTAGCTTGCTGACATGGCTATGGCACCAGTTGTCTGTTTCTATGTGGCCCTTTTGTGGGATGCTTGTGTCAGCTGGAGGGTCAGATATGGTGGCCAGTTTGTAGTCCTCTGCAAACTTGTTCAGACACAGTCCTTCCATGTTGGCCTGTACCTATGGGACATATATACCAAACAAGGGAGGTCCCAGGACCGAGCCTTGTGGGATGCCAGTTGTATCTGGTTTGTAGTCTGACATGGCTGCAGCATTTCTGACCATGTCAGTTCTGTTCTTGGGCTGGCTTGCAACCCCTCTACTGACATAGGGGTTTATATTTAAGCTGGTGAGCTTATCTATAATGAACACGTGGGGTAGTGTATGGATGCCTTTTGCAAGGTCCAGCTAGGCTGTGTGGACCACATTCTCCTCATCAATGACCTTAATGACTGTTTCAAATGAGTCAAACATGTTTAAGGGGCAGGATCTGCACTTAAGAAAGCCACACTGGGTAGGGTCCAGTGTCAGTAGGTCCCCAATATCTTTATGTCTGAGGTACATGCTGATCCTTTCCATAGCTTTGCAGACCAAGCTTGTCAGCATTCTGGGGTGGTAGTTTGCAGTATCCATTCAGGCAACACCTTTGTGGAGAAGGACCACTGTTGTTGTACACTGCTCTTTGGGTACATATCCTGTGGTAAGGCTGACATTGAGCATTAGTGTTATTTGGCATTCCATTCTTCTTGGTGTCCATGTTGGACTCAGCCCAGAACACCATCTCGTACCATTGATGCTGTGTGTTTTGCTTTGTAGATGCTGGCTGTTACCTCAGCATCTGCAATGTCAGGGGGCCAGCACTCTGCTGGGATAGATATTTTGCATTTTGTGGGGGGGGGTTGCACTGCACCTGTCAGGTTGGATGTTGGCAATCAGAGTCATTTTACCCATATTTTTATTTTTATATTAATGTATATCATATATATGTTCTATATATATTTCATGATACAATAGTTTATTTTATTTTCATTTATATTTTCATTTTTATTATTTTCATCATTCATTTATAATTTTTTATACTCATTGAACTTCGACTAGGATGTTATAAGATTTTTAAGATGTCATGTTATGAATACATATGTATGAATGCATTAACATTGTCTTGTGCTTTAAATAACTGAATACACATTTTTACTTATGTTTGTTAAACTGCCTTATTTGTTTTAGCAGTTTAATTGATGATTTCATTAGTTGATTGAATTAAAGTTGATTAATTAATTAATGGATGGTTTAGAAGCATATAAAAGCTATCTAATAGAGTAAAGTTGTATAAACCTGAGGAAGCGTGCCTTGGACGCACGTGAAAGCGCTTGTTATACAATAAATTAGTTTTATCCTACATCGTGGTGGTCTCCATCTGGCTGTTTCTTCATGTTGGCAATATGTGTGTGTGTTTGGTATGTTGTTTGTAATATTTGAGTGATTTAGAGCATATCTGTGAATTCCCAACAAGGTTCCTACCATCAGTTAGGAAAGCCTTGTGATTATCCTTAGTGTCCTGTACAATTTGTATCTTCATAGGTTCATAGGTTCATACTAGGCTATCCGCCCTAGGGCATTTCTAAGCTTAGCCATAGTGTGTGTGGCTTTCGCCACCCCTTGCTATGTGAATATTATGGCCATTTATGATTTACTTTACTGTGCCTCTGTCTGGACGTGACACAATGAAGACCCCCAGTGTACATCTATGATCATCCATCCACTTGGCAAGATTCCTGTTGAAGAGAGTCAGTGAGGGGCTCTGCCTAACATGGAGTGGGATTCCATTCCAGGGTGTAGGGAGTCTCTGGGTTATGTATCTGTACCTCCAGCACATCCTATTTCATTATGTGTTGAGGTTGACATCTCTCATTCTCACAGCTCCAATGGATTTGGGTTTTCTGGGGTGGAGCATGCCCATTACTCCTGTGTTGGACATGGCCTTGTACAACAGGCATGCAATGCCTCTGTGTAGGCAGTATGTGACTGCATACAGCTGGGGTGTCTACAGCCAGGCAGCATATGACCAATATTTGAGACCCTTTATCCTCTTGGTGAGGTACCTTTGAGGTCTTTCTAACTGCTGCAGGTGTCGGGTAAGGTACATCCCAAATGAGGCATTGTACTAGATTATGGGTCTGATAAGAGAACAGTATAGGGCACAATGACCTCTGTTGATGTAGATGTGAATCCTTTCATGATACGGTGTCCAATATAGACAGTCTTCCTAGCCATGTTGGCAATGTGAGTGTCACATGACAGGTTACTGTCCACTTGTGTCCCTAGATCCCTGATTACTCCTTCCATACATAATGGATTACCACCTATGTGGTAATTTGTGAGTACCTTGTTTGGTATTTGGTGAGACATTCATACTGTCCAGTGTCTTCAGGATGGCTGAGTGGGGTTCCTGTGTGTGAGAGTGTGGTCTGTAGCATGCTACAGACTGTACAGCAGTTTTGCCTATGGTTAGTTGCACATGGGTGGTCTCCGATGCTTCATGCATTGTCAGTTATCTGGACGTGTGGGTGTCTGTGCTGAATATGGATACTCCCCCTCCTTTTATGTTTTGGTCCAGGTTTTGGGGCCATAACGCATGATATGAGGTATAACCTGGTAGTTCTGGTGTGCTGTCAGGAGCCTTGCTGCAGGTTTCTGTCACTGCATGGACATCAATGTTCTCCATACTGGGGAGGGCCTCAGGAGCATGCATGTTGAGGTTTACATGTCTGGCATTGGGCAGCATTACCCTTATGTTTCTTTCCTCTTATGTTTTCTAGGGTGGTGGGTTAGTCTTTTCAGCCTTGCCTACGAAAGGCTCCATGGAGGTGGCAAGAGCCTTATCCAATATCCAGACGCCCAGGGGTAACAGGTGCAAGCCAACCCTGGCACAGCAGTGTGGCTTGTCAAGCATGACATCCCAAGCAGACAGACATTGGATCCCCTTGGGATGACACCAGTAATTGTGCCACTTGTTAAAGCTGATCATTCTGTGTTTGTACTGTGGCATCATTCTTGGTGAGGGTAGGATGCTGCACACAGTCAGTGTCATACCGGCCTGGACAACATAATCGGAGAGCTCATCTATGTCTCTTTTCATGTAGTCCGGGGAGGTACATCTCAGGTCATTCATGCCAGCATGGACAATGACTGCATCATATTTCTACTTGCTTTGGGGTGACCTGTGTACTTGTGTTATGTGGCGTATTGTAGCAGCCTACAGGCAGCTTACTGTACCCTTTCCCTTGTTCAGTCTGGTGAGTGGGACAGCAGTGTGTCTGACTATGGGGTCATCTATTACAACTGTATCAGGCATGTTGTTTCTCCTTCTGGCCTGTGACTGTTTGGAACACCAGCTTTGTGTACTATGTGTTGCATGTGCTATGTTTGGAGGTAGTGGTTGCTTTGGTGTCTGCTTTGGAGGCCTCTGTTGATGTGGTGTGTTTGCAATTAAGGCCTCCGGGAATGTTTTTCTGTGTTTATGTCTTTGGTTTGTAGTTGTGATAGGTCTATGTGAGACTAGGTTTGTGGTGTGTGTGGTTACCTTCTCCTCCTGACTAGTTTTGACAGTACTGAGTTGAGAAAGCTCAGCCACCAGTTTGGATAAATGGTTGCATCTCTCACATATATTTGTTTTTCTTGGGGGGAGGTGAGGGTTGTCTGTGTACATGGGGCAGGTGTAACATTGCCTCAAGATTCACAGATTCAACTTGTTGTAGCTGGCCTTAGTGGATTGTATGACATATTTTATTGCCATACTACTGATCAGTGATTACTTCCCTTTTTATGTTTGCTCTATCATGTAGTAGCTTCCTCATTCTCTTGCATGGTTTGGTAATGGCTGGAGTCCACCATGCCAGATGCCTGCGTGTATGGCATTGTGTCTTGGTTTTATTTGGGATTGCATAATCCATGCATTCCTGGCAGTGTTCGTGGAATGCCTGTATAACAGGTTCTGAGGTGTGGCCCATATTTTGCACCTGCACAGGGCCTTTAATGGATTCCACATCAGTTTGGAGGAGTGCAACCTTTGCTTTACACATGTTTTTCACTGTGGTTTTCTGTCCAGGGACTGTGGTCAGGATGTGTATATCCAGTTTGATTACTATATGGTCTGGTCTTACCAGTGAGGGATACACTTCTCATCTTGCCATCCAGTACCCATGTTGCTGATTATCACATCCAGTATGCTTACCCCTCTTGTGGGAGTGGTACGTTGTTCCTGGGCATTTTGGTTTATGGATTCTAGGCACTTTTGTCCTACAGTGTTGGAGCTAGTATAATGCTCCCAGTCTATGTCTGGGTTTTTTCAGTCACCCAATATAATGTGGTTTGGAGGTCTTGATATATTCATGTATTCCAACATAGGCCAGGTGCAGTTCCTGGTGTTAGGACGGTAGTCTGTAGCAGGCTATAAACTGGGAGGCAGTTTTAGCCACTGTTAGTTGACCATGGCTAGTCCATGCTGCTTCTTGTTGTGGTACCAACATGGAGGTGTGGTTATCCTTGACAATTATTGCTAGTCACCCTCCTTTTGTTGCTTGTTCCATGTTTTGAGGCTGTACAGCACAGTATGAGGTGTAACCTGGTAGTGTCAGGGTGCTGTTGTGAGCCTTGACCCAGTTTTCTGTTACAGGACAGATATCAGCATTCTCCATACTGGGGGAGTTTAGACTGCATGCGTCTTGCTGTTTAGACTTCTGGTATTGGTTAGCATTACAACTAGGTTCTTATCCCTTGTGATACCTATGGCGGTGGGTTTGTGTTTTGAGCCTTACCTATTCAGGGCACGCTGTGGGTAACAACAGCCTTTGCCAGTATCCATAAGGCCTGGACTGATAGGTGCACACCACCCCTAGCAGGTGGAACATCATGTTATGCTCAACATGTCATCCCAGGCTGGCACACATTGGATCCCCATTGACTAACTGCAATACTTCAGCCAGTTATTGCAATTGATCATCTCATCATCATATTGTGGCATCATGCTTGGTGAGGGTAGGATGTTAGTCAGGGTCATCAAGTGTGCATATACTACATGGTGTTACATTGCTTAACACATGGCATTCATGCCTCAGGTGGTGCTGCAGGGCTGCCTCTGTTGGATGCACATACTATACTCCCTGTACATGTTTGAGAGCAGGTTATGTAATTTTAGGCATCCCTGTTATTATATGAGTGAGTCAGAGAGGGGTATCATTCCCAGGGTTCCTACTGAGCCAGTGTATGTGCTATGCATTGCCTCTTTGCCAAGGCCAGGGCATACTGGACATGCCTCCTTCTGCCTACTGGGGCAGGCTCAGGTTGTTCCTCCTCCAAGTCACGCTCTGCCTGTGATGGCCTTGGCAATGGTGGGGGGCTGTTTGGCCCGGCCCTATGCTGGTCCTGCTGCAGCTGTTTTCACAATATCATATTATGTAGCATAGCACATACCATGACAATTTGGGTACATGTAGTTGGTGAGTACTGCAAGGCTCCACCAGATGTGTCCAGACACCGGAACCGTGACTTGAGCAGCCCAAACACACGCTCTATTACATTACGTGTTTGTGCATGTGCCTCATTATGGCGTTCCTGTTCAGGTGTGTGTGCATTTCTGATGGGTGTCATCAGCCACGGCTCCAGTGCATAACCTGCATCCCCCACTAGGTGTCCATGTGGGATGTCCCCATTGGCAAATGTCTGGTACAGCTGTGTCAAATGCCAGATATGGGAATCATGGTAGCTCCCAGGGCAGCCAGCACACACATTCATTATTATGCCCTGGGCATCACATATGACCTGGCAGTTGATGGAGGGCAGCCCTTGCGGTTTATGTAGGCCCTACCCCGTTCACCAGCTGGTGCTTTGATGCATATGTGCGTGCAGTCTATTGCACCCACTATCTCATGGTATTCTGCTATTTGCTGGAAGAGACGCCTATTGCTGGCCAATACCTCACGGGCATTGGGGAAATATACATGATCACCGACATGTGCTGACATGGCATCCAGGAACTGGTGCAGTACCCTGGAGGCTGATGCCTGTGATATCCCCATCATATCACCAGTTGGTCTCTGGAAGGTACCTGTCGCTAGTATTCTTAGGCCAACACATACCTTGGTTTCCACTGGGATGGGTTCCCCTCTGTTGGTTCTGTGTGTGAGGCGTGGCCTGCACAGCTCAACAATTTGCTGCAGGAGGTCTCTGTCCACTCTATAGTGCTCCACTATCTCCAGCTCATGTAACCCGTGGTAGGTGACCCTGGGCCTGTACACTCTTCTCCGTCTCCTCACTGTGGGTTGTCTGGCACCATTTGCATTGTCACCACCCTCAGCAAGTAGCCTATGTCTCCTTATGACAGCTATGGCAGCCCCTAGCATTTCTGCTCTGAGTTCAGCTTTTTCAGTTTTCACTTCTAATAGCTTACTCCTGTCTTGCAGTGTCTCTTGAGAGAAACATCCTGCACTGCTGTTTTCAGAGTTTTAAGTGCTTGGCTGGGCTACTATTCTGCCTGTGTAATTGCTTGCTTCTAATTGTTTTCACCTGCTAGCTCCAGCAGTATTCCCTGCTAGCTTCCTACTAATTCTGTTGCTTCCTGTTTCCTATCTGTTTCCTCAGGGGGGAGCAACGTGCATACCAGCAGAAACACGCTCACATTGGATTACACGTGTGCACACATGCTTACATGGTTTTGAATCTTCATATTCGGGTTAAAACGCGCGCACACCAGCGCAAACAGTCTTACAAGTCTGCCAACAGGCTCCCACATGCTCAGTCTGCCTTACACGCGTGCACACTGCCCTACTCGTGCTTCATGATGTGCACACGTGCGCATGCATGCCCAGCAAGAAACTTTGGTGTAAGCAACAGTGTACACCTTCCATTTCTTGACTTTCCCATGCAATCCTCTTTCCATGATATGTGTCTGACATCTGTCATGTATCACTGACCTCCAATGAACTGCATTTCTTTCTGCCATTCCCCCCTGTGATGTCACCTATCTCCTACTCTATTCCTCCCCGTTATATATCTCTTACACTACTCAAAATGTGCTAATTTGCTATGTGACAGTGGAATTCAGTATCCTAACACTCATTTACATCAGATTGCCTACTAATGCTTAGTTAGATGTCTTAGACTCAGCTTCCCCCCTTAGCAACTACTAAACGGTGGTCATGTTGTTTTTGGTCTGCTGGTCCCTGCATTGTAAATCCATGTATTGCATAAAACCCACATTTGTGGGTTTATAACCTTCATTTTTATGTTTTATATAGCGCAGCCCATTTGCGCGGGGCTGCGCTGCGTTTAAACATTGCCGAAAAAAAATATATATATTTCTCATATTTGCATCGGGGTACCTTGCCAATGGTCACATATTTGGCCATTGGCATGCTGCCTGACACATATGCACCCTTTATTTGGAGCTGACATGGCTCCATTGTGTTATTTGCAAAAACGTAGTCAGTTGTCAACTGAGTACATTTCTGCAGCTAAAACGGCTCTTACATGGGCTGGTTTGGGCTTCCTGGATCGCTAATCTACCTTATTTGCATGCCTTTCAGCTGCAAGTGAGGTGATTAGCATATCCACGCCCACTCTGTGTAAGAGACGTTTTAGCTGGTCTCTTACATGGAATTTTGGGCTGTTCCTGGATCGCGAGGGCTGCATGGAGTCTTACACTACTCTTAGACTCTGTGCAAGCCTTCGTGAATCCTGCCCCATAGCTATCCATTTTTTTAACAGTGTAAAGTGATCATATGTGTAAAATATTAACTAAAGTTAGACTGTCACCATCAGAGAGAGGGATGATCACAACAAAATCATGTTGTATAGCCAATTGGACCAAATCAAATGTGTCAAGAAGATGTGTAAAATGTGACAACTTTTTTTTTTTTTTTTATTGTCGGACAGGTGCCCATTTATTTTTCTTGAGAGAGAGGAATGATGGGGAAGGTATGTAGGTATGTCGGGGTCAGGTAAGATGGGTAGGTGAGGAAGCAATTGCAGACAGACAAGGCAAACAAGAGACAGGGATGGTGATGGACACAAAAGGTTGGGGGACACCATGATTGGGGTGAAAATGGGGACATCCAGAACCCATGGACATCAAGGTGGGTAACACTGAGAATCAAGTCCTTACCAACTGGACTGTCATCACTGTCACCTCACTCTTCTGCTGGCTGGAGTACTTGATGTATCCTTCTCCTCCTACTGCTAGTGTGTAAAATGAATGAGAGCAGCCTTTCCAGCCAGCATAGGCATGCATTAACAGTCCTACACACAACTCTTTGCATCAACCCTGGCATCTTGGTGTGGGTGATAAAATCACCATCTCCTCTACTGGTCCAGAGGGTACCAAAGAACTGTCCTCTGGGGCAGGATTACCTGATGGGGCAGGTAGTGCAGGGGCAACACATGTGGTGCTGCCAGGTTTGATCTCAGACATGCTGGGCAAAAGTGCTGGAGCCAGTGGATGGGGGGCAGGCAGATCCTGTGAGGTAGGCCTACCCTGCTGTGCTGTGGAGCATTTAGTGATGTAATGCACATGGAAGACATGGACACATTTTGACGACATGTAATAAAATATAACAAAAATAAAAAATAAAATAAATACAATAAACATAAAATAAAAAAGAGAGATAAGGGCTGTGGTGAGAGAAAAAAGAGATAAGATTAATAGCTTCATATGTGACATACAATGCATTTATTTGACTCTACATCTTAACCTTTACTTTTAAGACTACCACCTCCTAACAGAGAACTGCTACTTTTAAATCTCCCAGCTCCTAACAGATGCACACTATACTACAAATTGCAGCAAGTACTCCCAGACATGTGCATACTTTGTTTTACAGTTGCGATATGCATGCTCAATTTGATACAACTCTATAAAATACCAAAAAAGCTATCTTTAACTTTTAATGCTACAGTAACACTTCTTCCGCATATATACCACATGCTTCCCTCATCCTCGCCAATCTAGCCCCATAGGTTCTTACATTGACCTCCCGGTCCATGGCAGCTGTAGAAAAAACAGAACAGAACAAAATACCATTATGAATATCAATCTTGCCTATATTCAGCTTTTAAGTCTTACAAGTACTCTTGTAGTTGATACTTACACAGTTGTGGGATATCCTCATTCCTAAATTCCTCGATCGAAGCATTGAGGGTGTCCTTCTTCCTTCACTGTAGGTCATTAGACTGATGCCTACATTGGCCTCCAGTGTGCAGAATACTGGTGGCACTGGTTACAGCCTGGGCCAAACTATCCCAAGCTTCCAACCTATACTGGGAGCCAGAATAGTCCCCCTGCAGAAACCTGGTACTGTGGTGTTTAACTAGGAGAGCAATAAAAATCTTGGACCCCATGGACACCCCATCTCTGTGCCCTAAATTTGATACCATCTCCAGAAATGCCTGCCATACCATGGATCAAGAGCAATGCTGAGTTATGGTTTCCCACCAATTCCATTTATTGCTTTTACTGGAAGTATGCACACTGTTTGAAAATGTTGCACTCCACTTACCATTGTACAAAGACAGTGGTCGGTAGTGTGCACCTCCTAGCACCTTGTTTGTGCAATGGTAAAAGGAGTGCATCAGTAGCAAGCAAAGCAAATTCAAGGTTATTGCATGTACAGGCAGTTGTGTATGTGAGTTAGACAAATGTGAAGGCCTTGGCAGTCCAGATAGCAGAAATATACTTACAGGAATATAATACACAATATACCCACAGTCATACATTTGAGAATAAATGTGACAATACATAGATAAATTAATACATGACTAACAAAATAATAGTGCCTCAACCCTCATACATATAATTAATATCAGCTACACCGTTATAAGTGAGAGTGACTATAATGGGAAGTGGAACAACAGTAAAAGTGTATAGAATATGCTGTATTTGAACCCAGGACCATGTGTATGGCAGTCCTATAGTTACACCTGTTGCCACAAGAAGGGTGAAAAACAAAGCACTCGTCTATGTTGCGGTTCATTGCTATAAACTGCAATATCACAACAGTAAAACAAAGGTAGCACACCCTGTAGTAGAACTCAGATCCAACAGTACTCCAGCCTTACACTTAACACCTGCTGCCACAGGACTAGTTACCTTACATTCCCTATTTTACTAATCATTCTTAAGGTCTCACTGTTAACTGCAGTACAGTGTCACTTATCGGGTTTGCAATATGCCCAGTAATATTAGTTGAATGCATCCAGTTTTTATTTTTGTCTGTCTGGTTCCTATCTCCTTCCTGGATGGTCCAGTTGTCTAGTTTATGCATTGCTGCACTTTGCACAAATGAGATAAGGACAGCCAAACCTGACATACATTTTTCTTCATCTCCCATGCTTGCACTAAGTGGCCATTGCACAAACACTGTCCAATAAAAAAAAAAGAGAGAAAAGGAAAGAAAAGGAAGAGGTAGTTTTGGAATATACAAGACAAACCAGCACAGAGTCTACATGGATGCTTTATAGCAGGTTCCTATTACGAAAGCGGATTCCTTTAGGCGAATACGAAGACATCGACCCGTATTGTGCGAAGTACGTAAACCACGAAAGTTCAAAACCGTGAAGTTCGAAATGTCGATTTTTTTTGGTTGGCCCGTCTGCGGTATAGCTCCGTAAGGTAAGTGTGTGATAGATAGGAATTTAGTGTTAGGATTTGGGTTAAGGTAAGTGCATAGATAGGTAATGTATGTAAGAGTTAGTGAAGTGTTAGAAGTAGGTGTTTTTTAAATGTATGTATGTGTTTTATTTATTTTGTTTGGGTGTATGTGTGTAGGGGAAGTGTGCGGTAGTTACGGACCTTAGGGTTAGGGAGGGGTTAAGGAGAGTGCATAGATAGTTGTGTTTGTGGGGTTTAGTGTAGTGTTGGAGGTAGGGTTTTGGTGCTTTAGTTTAGGTTAGAAGTAGGGTTTGGTTAGTGTATGTATGTGGTTTATTTATTTTGTTTGGGTAGGTAGTATGTAGCGGGTGGTGGGGTTGGCCGACTATGGCAGTTCGATATTTTTTTTTCGCGGTTTACTGCATTTGGGATTTTCACAGTTCACGGTATAGGGGTCGATGTGGTATTCGCGCATAGGGTTTTTTGCTTTGGTAATATAGACCCCTTTATAGCTTATCGTATAGCTTCACTGTGTTGGATTGGTTGATTAGCATACAATTCCGTTGCTCATGCTGTAATTAGCATATCTCGGTGTTTACCTGGTTTGCTTGGGGGTGAGTGCCTCTACATGGCACTTACTGAATCTAAAACTTTCTGCAGTCATGTGCACATTGTGCTGCAACACGTACATGGTGAAAAATGACCTTGTAGGCTTTTTTGAATCCTGGGGGTTCTTGCATCAATTGCTGCTTTATTCTGGTTTATACAGCATATTCTGATCATTTCTTTTTATATTACTCCTTTTTGTGTTTTATTGGTATAATCACAGGTGAGTCTGCCACTGACACTGTGGTGGCCTTAGTGCTTGATATTGGAGTATCGGTAATCTCTGACAGTGATGGCAGTGATTGACAGGAACAGTTTGAGGTTGTAAAGGGTGTGTCTGACATTGAGGTTATTGCTCCCACATCCCCTCCCCAGAGTTTGGATACAATCAGTATGCCTACCCATACCCACCCATGACATGGAAACATCTGCGATTTGATAGGTTGAGAGTGACACCATTGATCACAGTAGTATGGTTACCCCACTTGTGGAGCTGGCAGAGTCTCCCCCTAGCCATCATGAGGGTGAAGTAGCACACAGAGATGTCAGTAGCAGTGTCAGAGGAAGCATGGTTTCTGCCCTCCCACTGATGTTGGTTCATCAGTAGGTGCCACCAAACATATGTGTAGGGCCATTGTGGAGATACAGTCAAGTTCCTCCAGGGCCTTGAAAGAGACAGTCAGAGTCTTGCATGTTGGCCATTCTAACATATGAGACTGCTTGAACCATGTGTGAGTCCTTGGATCAGATGAATGACACACTGGATTGCACAGTGTCTGTTATGGAAAGTCTGCTGAGGGAGAGTCAGTATCCACATGGCTGAAAAGCTGCTAAGTCATCAGATGTTAGCCGACATGGCCGTGATCATCTAAGATCCCACTCCCGTAATGGTACTACTTCCACTGTTACATCAGTGATGGAAGTATGCATACTCATGTCTGAAAGTCCATTTAATCATGGTCCTCTCATTTAGAAGACCTCCTTCACATTTGGGTAGCACCCCAGCATCTAGACAGGGTCACGGAACTACCATTGCAACCCCTGGCAGAGGTAGTTCACATGGTCAAGGGTGACAACGGTAAACTGAATCTTCTACCAAGCACAGCTCACACCTATTCAAGATGCCAGGGCTTAGTTCTAGCACAAATGCTTTGGCTGTGTTTCTGCAGACCCACACACAGTACATTTCATATTGCTCATGCTACAACACAAACACACACACACACACACACACACACACACACACACACACACACACACACACACACACACACACACACACACACACACACACACACTTATATTCTTTAATATTTGACTTCTTTATATCTGATGCTACTAGGCCTGACAGTACATTCTTGCTGTTAGCCTCTTTTCTCATTCATCCACATACCTCTTTCATGCCAGACTTGTCTTCCTGTAACCCTCCGTCCTGTGCAAGTAATGATGACTGTGTCTTGTCCTTTGCCAATTTATTTGTGACTTAGGGTTGCCTGTCTAATGCACAGAGTGGATAGCTAATGTTGCTTACTCATATGCCTGCTTTCATTACTGAGTATGTACTGAATTGCATTTTTGTTTTATTATGCTTAAGTTTGAACATTGTTATTTTTGTTGTGCACTTAATTGCAGTTATAGTAATGTTAGTAATAGTACAATCCTTTTAATTATGATTTAATGCTTGCTCAGCACTTTGTGCAGATGATGCTGAAATTGCCTTAGTCACTGGGATATCTGATTTGGGTTACTTTATGTCTGATGCACAGTAATGAGTGAGCAGGCCAAGCATATGTGTTTGGGCAATATCTAGTTGTTTTCCTCTGTTGGATGGCATATTCTCATTTGCGTATTAACTACTTATGTTTTCTTTTCTAGTTAAAAGCCATATATAACTATGCTTGATCATCTACCTATATAGATGAAGGTAAAACTGAACTAACCCTTGTGTATTTGTTTGACATAGGCCTACTTTGGCTTGATGCACAGGTTTATACATATGCAGGGAAAAGCTATTACGTACCCTTTAATGGCATCCTAGTTACTTTTTTTGTGTATGTTGCCTATAACACATATATTTTACTGCTGACATTCCTGTATAGTTTAGCAATATTTCATCTTAGTGAAGTACAGTACTTGCATATGAGATAATTATTTATCTCTTCTTTACAGGTCCATCACTTACCTTGGTTAATGCTGCTGATAAAGTTTTCTACTCTGACATTATCTCTATCTGTAGCTCACAGTACACAGCCAGCACATGGGTAAGTAAAGGCTGGTAATGCATGCATCACTGTTACTGTTTGTGCTTAGCTTATTTTTTCTCTTTTCACTTAAGTAGTGAGGGTGTTCACTGTTCTCTGCCTTTTAGCCAGGGTCATAGAATATAGTGCCTTTCTCCGTCTGCTGTGATCATCTTTAGCTGTTGGTTTTTCATCTGCCTCTTTATCTGCATCTGTTGGCCCTGCATGTGTTGCTGGGAATTACAGTTATTGTCCTTGTTGTCCCAGCTGCAAATGTTTCCTTACAAATGTGTTGTGTAATATGGCACATACTGTCAGCATTTTGGCAGGGGTGGCAGTCATACTGCAAGGCACCTCCAGACAGAGGTTGCCACCTTTTGCTGCAGACAAAACCAGATAGTGGCCAAGCACCCCATCAATACTCTTAATTCTACCTATCCCCTCCCCTTTCCTGCCCTCTCCTCCCACAGTAATGCCCACTTTGTGACATAATTTGTTAAATCAGGGGTGGTGGGACGGCTTATTTTTTCTCTGATTACATCATGTTAGTGATACTTTTCATTTAAAAAGCAGTTCACAGAGTCTGAATTTTAACAAACACCAGCATTCTATTTGTTTTGTTAAATAAAATATAGGAGACTATATAGTGTTTTCTGGACTGCTGGACAATAGTTCTGGTTTCTTGATAGTCCAGAAAAAATCTGGACAGGTGGCAAGGCTAAGATCCAGCACTAAGCAACTGAGGTAGTTTTCTAGGGACCTGTGCTAACTGGAGGTGGCACCCAGCCACAACATTAATTAAAAAAATGTCTTTTCTTCTCCAATTTTCAGCATTTCCTTTCTACAGCAAAAATAGTGCTCTGCAACTTTAAGATTTTTTGCCTGCATGAATGCTTTCATCCAATGAGAAGGGAGGCAGGACACACAGCACTGGATCAAGATTTCATTCTGCAAACACACAAGAGACATAATTTCCTTGTCTGTGTGTAATGCCCCAGTTAGAGAGAACAGTTTAGTTAAGTGCATTGCTACAATAGACAAGAACCTTAATCCTCTGCACAACCAACCTTTGGTAACTCATTGAGGATTGCAGTCAGTCAGTGTCAGTCATTAGACTTTTACAGTTTTTGAGTGTTGCATCATTTATATTGCCTGGAATTCATTTGCTTTATTCATTGCACTAAAAAATGAATTAGCTCATGAATAATGCTGGATTGTGTAATATAGTCTAACCATGTTGCATTGTAGTAATATATTTGTGCAATACCTTCTTTACAGTAACTACAAAGGAGCTGATGTTTCTCCGGTCATATAGTCCGGATCATTTGGAGTGATGATCAGAACAGTCAGATCTTCAGCATCCATTATGCAATCATTGCTGCATATTACTGTGATACAATCTTTTCTAAAAGATCAGATTGCAAAGGTTTTCTGCATTTAGTTAAAAAACGTTTGCCAGTTAGTGCAGAGGACTAAAGCTCCAAACTTTTAATGAGCTACTAAAAACTACTTCCAAAAAGTAGCAAATAAAGACCACTTGCCAGTGAAAAAAATCCCACTGCACATGAAAGAAGTATAAAAGTTTTAATACATATACTCTAGCGCCTCAGCAACAAAGCCTTCCAGGGATTAATATCAAGAGTTAATACAGTATTTGTATTAAAACGTTGATACTTCTTTCATGTGCAGTGGGTTTTTTCCACTGGCAAGTGGTCTTTATTTTAATGAGCTACTACCTGTGACTAGGGTAAAAAGCTTAAATCTTTCCTCATTCATTTACCTACTCAGTGACATTGAGCAAGTCACATCATCAGACAGTGCTTTGGAGAAGTTGGGAATTTGGACTAGTCTTCCTAATAGTCTCATGGACTGCATGCCTAGTAACTATGAATGCGTTGTCATTTGTTAACCATCCCCTAATGCACAGCTAATCTAGTTCAGGAAATGTTATGACAAAATCTCGAGCACACCATATTTTAATTCAAAATAGGTCATTTATTCAAGGGCAGCAGGCATTTGTAGGTGAAACACTGAAATGCAAAGTTGTTTGTCAGCAATGTCTGCATTAATAATAGTTCTCTTTAATGTAGAATTATTCAGGAGATTTTTACTTCTATGGAGATTGTGCATGTTAAAGTAGAATATGATATCAGGTGGTTATTTCCTGTTTCTTATGCTCTCATAAATACTTTTATTTAAACTTTACTACACTTACCTGGATCTTATGGTATGATGCTAGTGATCTTTATACAGTATAATGTAGTTCATTCACAGCAATCAATAAAGTACATGTAATTTATTTCTTCATGAGATAAGGGGTGTACACCATTAACAAAGTGGAGATAATTGCTGTTGGTGGTGGGGAGCGCCCTGTGGATGAAAGTACCTCAGGCTCTTATCTGTTCATCTTTAAACAGTCTTTAATAATTCACCAGACTAGTGTGCATGCATGTGTGTGTATGAATTAAATAATAATACTTCGGCTTCTGTGTGCTGGTATGAAACAAATTTAAAATGTGACTTTGGCCATTATTATTAATTTTTTTGACAGACATCTCAGAAGATACACTAAACAATGTAGCTGTAATTATTGGGTTTGGGGGATGCTTGTAGATAAAAATGACTGACCCGAATGCAATGATAAAGTTAAAAAGTCAATCTGTCACTGTGGGACTAGTGTTTATTTGTGTCAAGCAAATTAGAGTACCTTGCTGTGGTCATTATTATCACAACCAAATATGTGATGAGTACAGTTGATTTAGTGGCTATAATTATTGAATACAGATATTGGTGGATTATAGTGACAGTAGTCTAAGTGGCCTTTTATGATTCTAATTTTCTTAAATAGGTACTTTTGTCATTACTGGTTCATGCATTTTATTTCACTGCTTACTGGAAAATGTTCAAAAATGCAAATTTAAAACATTCAGAATTGCAAAATTAAAATCTAACAAATGGAGTATTAAACAAGAAATATGAATATAATTTAAAGCAATCGAGAAGGGGAATCATTTCTGCATAGTTCTAAAAATGTATGAAGTGGGCTTCATGGTTTCAAAACAGCTAAGGCCAAGGTACACTAATCTGCTACTTGCTAGGAGAATTTTCAGTGAATATGAGTTTCAATGCATTTTCAATTAATGTGAGCTTCAAGAAAAGATACGTTTATTGTTATTCAGATTAAGCCTGTTTTCAAGAGAAGTTTACTGTTGCCCATGCTAAGTCTGTTTTCAATGTGTAACTATTTTTGTTTGTTTAGCAAATGGCAATCAGTGTTTGTGCTATAAATTTTGAAATAAAACTTTTAAGTTAAATCCACATCTGTGTAAATATTGTACATGTGAAGAAGAAAATAGTATGCATACTGACATGTTTGAACATTGTTTATTGTAAGTGGTGGAAGAGAGATTCAAGTAATGGGATGCTGGATTGGTTGTGTCTGTGTGGGGGTGGGTGGTGGTCTATTACTCTGTCTAGGGCCTCATTTGACCATGACCCAGATCTGCCTCCAGATGTATCTAAACATTAGAAACATGATGAGCAGGCCAAAAACATGCTATATGATATTTCTAGTCTGAAGGTGAGGATTGTTGTAACCTTGCTCAGTGGGAATGTGTGGGTTTCTCATGGTAGTCATGAGCCAAGTTTCTAATGCATATTTTGCATCCCCCACTAGATGTCCTTGTAGGAAGTCATCCCTAGAAAACATTTGGTACTGGTCACAGGTGCCATATGTGGGAGCTATGGAAACTGCCAGAGTTACCTGCACTCAAGTTATAAATGATACTGTGGTTATTACAGATCATCTGAAAGCTAATAGAGTGACAGCCTTTTCTGTTTATGTACCTACTTCCCTGTTCACTAGGTGGGACTCATATCTCAATGTGTGTGTGATCTGTTTCTACATATCCTCAGGAAAATGTGTTATGGCATAGAAATTTCACATGGTGGTAGCTATCTCCTTTGGGTTGAGTGGAAACCAGATATGACCCCCCACATTTTTCAGCATTGCATTGAGAATTGGTGGTGTATTCTTAAGGCTGAGGCCAGTGACACCCCCACTTTGTCGCCCGTTGGTCTCTGAAAAGTGTCTGTAGCAAATATATGTAATGCTACACATACCTTGGTTTCCATTGAGATGGGTTCTCCATTATTCTCATGGGGCCTTAGGTGAGGGCAGCAGATGTTCACTATTTGCTGTATGGTATTCCGGTCTACTATGTAGTGGTCTATCATTTCTATCTCATGAAATCCATGGTATGTCAAATGTGGTCTATACATTCTATGACTTCAGACTGAGGTCTGGCAGCAGTAGAAGCAACACCTTATATTAAAGCCAGATGCACATACAGATTTATGACAGCAGCATCAATCCTTAACATTTTCAAACTGTCTTTGTGGCTATATTTCAACAGTTCTTGGAATTCAGGGCTAATGGGAACATGACCTAAAGGCACGAGTTTTAAATCTTCCTGAATCCCTCCTCAATGATAATTTGCTTCATTAGCATGTAATATAGCTGCTTATTCCCTCATAGGATCATAGGAGGTTACTAGCCTAATGGCCCCACGACCTTTACAAGCTTAGCCAAGTTCAGCCAGTGTTCCCAAGGGTGCCTGGTTCAAGCAGACACTAAAATCAGCACATTTTGGCCCAGTCCAAGAGTGACACCGGTGGAAACCTTTGGATTAATTTCTGGTTACCCATCCAATTGTCCAAATTGCACTTAAATAGAACCAATGAGTGGCTTTGTTTAACATGAATAGGAAGCTTGTTCCAAAGGTGGGGAAACCTCTGTGAGACAAATCTGTCTCTCCAGCAAGTTCTGTTGATGTCACATACCAGGTTAAGGTCCTTTGACTGACCTGTGTGCCATTTCACTTGTGAATGTGCTGCATTTCCATTACAGCTGGATCAGAGATTGCTCAATATGCAAGGCACAGGTCACCTCTGAGCAGTCTGTATGACACAGAGTAAACTGAAAATGATTTCAGTCTGACCGCATAAGACAGATCTTGAAGACCCTGAATTTTCTTTGTAAGGAACCTTTGTGGCTTTTTCCAATTGCTGCAGGTGTTTGGAAAGGAACATACCAAAGTAAGTGTTGTACTCTATTATTAGCCTGATGAGGGAAGTCGAGGGGGGTTATAACCTCTTTTTTTCTGGAAGCAATGCCCTTACTTATGAGATGAGCAATATAAAATGTCCTTCTTTACCACTATGGATACATGGGAATTGTGTGCCCTGATCTCTCTCCACTGACTGTGTGCTTAGGGTATTGCTACTGATGTGGTAGTTTGCAGGAAGATCACCCTTGCCAAAGGGGATGATAATGCATTTTGTTGTATTAAGACCATGACTTTGGCACCAGTCATTAGTCTATGTAAGACTTTCTTGCAGGATGTTGACATCACTAGGAGTTTTAATGATCACTCCCAGTTTGCAGTTATCTGTGAACTTTGTCAGCCATAGTCCTTTCGTTTTAGCCTGTACTTTGGAGAAGTAGATTCTGAACAGTAGGGGTCCCAGAACTGATCCTTGTGGAACACCTCTGGTTGCAGGTCTGCTGGATGAGGTGGAGTCCCCTATTTTTACCATATGAATTTTATTAGTTAATCAGTTTGTAACCCACCTGACAATATATGGGTTGATACCCAGCTGGGTGAGTTTATCAATGATGCTTGAGTGGAGGATTGTATCAAGGGCTTTGGCTAAGTCTAGGTAGGCCATATGCACAAATTTGCCCTTGTTTAGGGCTTTGGTGACTGTCTCAGAGAAGTCCAGCAAGTTTAACAGGCATGATTGCCCCTTGACAAAGCCAAACTGGGTGGGGTTGAGCATTTAGAGATTTCTTATATCTTTGTTAATAAGTTCCATGATGATTCATTATATGGCCTTGCAGATAAGGCTGGTCATGCTAATGGGTCTATAGTTCCTTGGGTCCGTGGATGCACCCACTTTGTGCAAAGGGATGATGGTAGCTATTTTCCATTCTGCTGGGATGAAGGCAGTGCTTAGGCTGTGATTGAAAAGCATGCTCAATAGTGATGCTAATTCCTGTTTTAGGAAACAAAAACAAAGGGTTCCACTATGGAAAGTGATCAGATGGTAAGCAACAGAGAAAATGAATATAAAAACAGACCAGAGTATCCACAGCAGAGAAATAAAAGTAAAAATGTAATTAGATAAGTGCTTTTGTACACCTTAGAGCACTTCTTCAAACCAGTTACAACACTGAACTAGAACCAACTCATTAAATAATCCAAAGCATCAAATTAAAATCACTTAATAAAATAACAAACCAATAAAACAACTACAATAAATGATGTCATGAAACTAAAATTAAAATTTGATGCTTTGGATTATTTAATGAGTTAGTTCTAGTTCAGTGTTGTAACTGGTCTGAAGAAGTGCTCTAAGGAGTACGAAAGTGCTTAACTAATTAAATGTTTGCTTTTATTTCTCTGGTATGGATAGTCTGGTTTGTTTTTATATTTAATTCCTGTTTTAACCCATGCAGAACACAGCCCAGGATGTTGTTTGGTCCCATAGAATGAATATTGATACACCACCTTCTTTAGTTCTCACATCTTCAGTTTGCGGTTTAAATGTGTGGAAGGAAATGTAACCTGGTATAGCTGAGGTGTTCTCTGCAGCCTTAAACCAGGTCTCAGTGACTTCAAAAATGTCAGCATCTTCCAGGGTAAGGACTGCTTCCAGTGAGTGCAGCTTTTGGTTTAGACTCCTAACGTTTAGCAGCACAACCTTAAAGTTGTTTTTAAAGGGTACTTTTACATCAGAAATTTTGTTCTTGTAACATTGTCTAAAAAAGCACTGTGGGGATAGCAAGAGCCTTAGCCAGTAACCAAAATCCCAGGGGTGATAGATGAAAACCATCTCTGGCAAAGCATCAAGGTCTGTCAACCATGTCATCCCAGGCTGAAAATATTGAATCCCCTTTGAATGATGCCAGAAACTAAGCCAATTGTTGAAGTCAATTATTTTTTGTTTGTATTGAGGTATCACCCTAGGCAAATGTAAAATGTTGCTTAAGGCTAGGGACATGCCTGTCTGAGACACGTAATCTGAGAGCTCAGTCATGTCTTTCTTCATATAGTCCAGTGGGGTTCATCTCAAGTCATTCACACCAACATAGATTATGACAGGGTCATAACAGTGCCTGTTGTTGAAAGACTTGAGTGTGTTTGATGTAGCAGATCCTGGGACCTGACAGACAGCTTACCGTGAACTTTTCCTTATTCATCCTGGTGAGAGAGACATTGTGTGTCTCACAATTGAGTCGCCCATGACTAAGATGTTAGTTTTTGCATTATGCCTTAGGGGCTTGACTTATGAGCCACTGGTGGTTGATATACTATGTGTGCTGTATTCCACAGAGGATGTATTATGTGAAGCATGCTTGTGTTTGTGTTTGGAAGTTCTCTGATGTTTAGGTAAGCTTCTTGTAAGGACCACCACATATGTAGGTTTATGTGTTGTTGGGGTGGTAGGTACAGGTGAGGTGTGCATGCTGATAACCTGCTTAGTGTCAGGTGGACTGACTGGTGAGTGAGAGAGCCTGGATTCTAAGTTTTTGATATAGATGCAACTCTCACATAATGAATCTGTGTGGACTAGAAGAAATGGGTTGTCAGTGTACATGAGGCAATTGCTACAATGCCTCAGGATGACCATGACAACAGTGCTGGCTGGAGAAACAGTGGGAAATTGTCTGTCCATAATGATAGGTAAGTTAATGTGGTCAGAAAACATGGAGAGGACAGGAAGGAACAGTTAAAGTAGAGAACAGGCGAAGTGGACAAAAATATGAAGGGCTAGTGGGTAAAATCAGTGTTGATACCTTAGGATCTTCGTAGAATGTATCACCTGTCAGTGAGGGACATTTAGGAGAACACACTGATGGAGCACCAGCAGAGTACTAAGGAAAAAGGCAGGCAAAAGCATTTGCATCTATAATCACCAATGGTACCCACCATTGCGTGGAAGTGGGCGAGGCACACATGTGGTGCTATGTAGCAAATGACTACAAACTGATCTAAACAAATGAACTAATAAAAAGCTCAAAACTGAACCCTGTTCCAGCAACCTTCAATCAGATGAGTTCTAACTGCACACTCCTGCCACTGGGGTGCAGGGGAACTCTCTTCAATAAAAGATGGCCTGGTTTAGTGCTGCAGTTATACAAATAGAACTAGAATCAGCAGGTCTGACTCTAGTCTATGCTACAGAAAACAAAGAGCAACAATTTCAGAACAAAAAAAATAGTTCAAATAAGCAGTGATATGGTAAACTGCAGTTCATAAGTGCAAAATACAGTAAAGAATTCAGCTTAATTTTTGCAGAGATCAGCAGATAGCAAATGAGAGTAAATTGATTTAAACAAATTAACTAATAAAAAAGCTCAAAACTGAGCTCAGCTCCAGCAATCTTCAATCAGATAAGTTCTAACTGTACACTCCTGCCACTAGGGTGCGGGGGAACCTTCTCCATCAAAAGATGGCCTGGTTTAGTGCTCAAGTTATACAAACAGAGCTAGATTCAGCAGGACTAATCTAGTCTATGACACAGCAAAGTGCACCAATTTCAGAAAAAAAACAGTTCAAGTAAGCAGGCACAATAAGAATTTAACAGGCAATTTCCAGCTCAGAAGGGCAGAAGCTACCTTCTTCTCCCACAAGACTGTAGACCACAAACCTTCTTAATGTCAAATAACTGGCCTGAAGCCCACATACTTAAACTAGAACTAAGATACTTTTAGAATAGCAGAAACACTAAGCCTTCAACCAGCAATTTCCAACTTAGAAGGATGTAAGCTACCTCTCCTGTCACAAGAGTGTAAACCACAAACATTCCTAATGTAAAACAACTTGCCTGAAACCCAAGTGCTTAAACCAAAAGACTTAGAATAACAGGTAATCAGGCAACTAACAAGTAGTATTAAATACAGCAGAATAAATGTAATTGAACACTTTTAAGAACAAGCAGCAAAAGCAAAATAAAGTAATAAACCAGGAAGAAACACACATACAGTAAAAGCACCTGAATACATTTGCATTTTCGGCCATTAACTCTTATTTTACAGCTGGGCACACATGTAGAGCTGTTTGCTGAGTTGCAAACAGCTCGTGCAGCACTGCTTATTATGCACACAAGCTTAGAGTGACAAGCAGACATTTATGAATCCCATCTTACATCTGTGGGTCTAGATAATATACCAGGCTGCCTTCTATTTAGTATGAACCATGACGTGCCACACCCCCTACAGAGGCTATTCAATATTATCCTCAAAAAAGGCTTTAGTGCCAGATAAGTGGAAGGCAAAAATAGTTATTCCCTTGAATAAGACTGGGCTTCAACAGGCCCAGGTGATTATGGACCCAGAAGTTTGTCCAATCTCATTTGTAAAGTTATGGAAAGGATCATTATGGAACTAAAACATAGGGATATAAGTACTGTACAGACTGTCGACCCAACCAAGTTCAAATTTGGGAAAGGCAGCTTCTGCCTAATTAACCTTGTCAATTTCTTAGAAAAAGTCACCGAGGCAATGGATGAGGGGAAATAAGTGCACACTGCAAATCTGAATCTCACAAATGTGCTTGATGCCATCCCACATTCAGGTATAGTAGATAAACTCTTCCACTACATGTCAATTCCTGTGTAACTCACTGGATAGCAAATTGGCTCACAAGCAGAACCTGGAAAGTAAGTATGGGCAGTTCTACCTCCTACAAGTGCACTAGCACTAGTGGTGTTTCCCAGGATTTAGTCTTTGAGACAATCTTCTATGGCATTTACTTCTCAGAGTTCATAGCCAATGGTAATGGTTCATCGTTGATCAAGTTTGCAGATGACTGCAAACTTAGTTCTATTATATACTCCCCAGCGGACACCGAGATCCTATGAGAGGGCCTGTCCCAAAAAAATAGTTGGTGTCAAATCCATAGACTAAAACTTATTGCCATGAAATGCATAATTGTACCCTGCAGCAAGCATAACCCCCCCTAGTAACAATCATCTGACAATTCCAGTCTGAAAACTGTACCCATAATTAGAGATCTGTGAACCTTTCTCAACAATTATATGTTTTTTAATCACCACATAACCACTCTTGTAAGGAAGTCCTTTCTCATGGCACAGCTTATATATACCTGGATGACCACCAGATCCAAGGATGTAATTGTTCCCATGACTCAGCACTCATTAGGCTTATCATTGAGTGTAATGTCCCTTTCAGTATGTACCTCTCCAAACATGTCACAACCGGAATGACCACGGCACTCACTCTGTAAAAAAATGAAGGGCTATTGAGAGGTGACCTCTGCCTCTCATATAAAGACTCAACAGACCCTATTCTGTCAAACTTATTATACATTCACAAATCTAATGGTGTCATAAACATTTATACACAAGACCTTTTTTTTTTTTGCAGAATGAATAGAACATGCTGGATTAATAGGCATGTATCATAGAGAATACGATTAGTATTCCTCTCAGCATAAATCAGAGTACTTCCATTACTCTTTTCAAATGCAGTTTGAAAAAATGGATGGGTAACAGCAAACTCAGCTCTGGATTAGCTCTATTGCCCTCATGTAGAGGGGAAACATGCAATTACTCCAACATATATTTATTTGGCCCCCACTGGATATTTGCATTGCAAAACATAAGTGCTAATAATTACCTTGGAAATGCAAGGCTAGGCTTCTCAAGATCAATAGCCTAGTAACTATTTATGTAACTATGCAAATATATGTATGTGTGTGTGTGTGTGTGTGTGTGTGTGTGTGTGTGTGTGTGTGTGTGTGTGTGTGTGTGTGTGTGTATATATATATATATATATATATATATATATATATATGTGTGTGTGTATATATATAGATATATATATATATATATATATATATATATATATATATATATATTTAATCTATGAACCTGTCATGATATAGATAGAGATAGAGATACAGATATGTATGTATCTATTGTTTTTACACTAAAGGTGCTACCATATTGTAACAGCAAATCTATAAAAAATCAGATCATCATGTACTTCATATAACCTATATCTACTGTGCTTCTAAACATTTTGGAAATATAGAGTATATTTTAGAGCATTTATTATAACTGTAATTGCTTTAATATTGCTACAACTCAGGTGCTCTAGGTTGCACTGCATCTGAATTGTTTGTGTGTTTTAGCTGCTTTTCTGTATATATAGACTTCTCTGTATATGTAGACTAGCTACTTATACTGCCATACTACTGCCCCTTAAATCGTTTTTCAGATGTGCACTTGCCTTGCTTCATTTAAAAATTTTAAATTGCTAATTTTGTAGAGTTTTAATTGCATTTACTGTTTAGGACTACACACTCAAGTGTGTTAGCCTTTTATGTGTTTATTTACTGCATTATTGCATTGTTTAGCCTGTTTTAACAAAAAATATATATATTATTTTGTTTGCTCGTTTCCCACCTTTCCTAGCCAGTCCATATCCCAGGCTTTGCTTGTCTCAGGACTTTATTTTCTGTGTTCAGAGCTATCCAGACCTTGCCGTGATAGAGGGAAGTCCTACTGCTTACCACTGGAAGTGGTGAGCATTGTACTGCCTATCTAACGCTAGAGGAGTGGTTTCCAGCTCTGAAATTGTAATTTTATTAGCCTTTTTGGGTTTATTTCTATCCCTTTCAACTTTCTGGCTTAAAAATGCATGTGTTTGCACATTTTTCGCATCATGCAGCACTGCGAGGCTACAGGTTCCAGAAAGTCTGCTCTTCAAATTTTCCCTTAGAACTAGCACTAAAATCTGAACCCCCTGTGACTAGCACTAGCTCTAGAACCTGCTGGAAAGCACTAGGAAGCCTGAAACTGATACAAGCACTCAACTCTCCTTGTCAATAAGGAGAAATTAATCGTAGGCACTAAACAGTCTATAATTGCAAAGTACCTTGCAAAGGTAAGGGAAAGCAGCTCTTATACTTTACGAAAAAAGCACCTAAACAGACATGTCCAAGGGTCAGCTTCCGGTGATTTCTCTTGTCCACCTGGTGAATCTGGGCATACTGGGGCAATGCGGCAACTGCCTCATGTACACAGATAATCCTCTCCTCCTACCACACAACACTACAACCTGCGAGAGATGCACTTACATAGCCAAACTGGAAGCAAAGCTCTCTCCGGCCAAGATTGTGCTAGGCAGTCAAGAGGAGAAGGTTAACACCTGCACTACACCTCAAACAACTCATAGCCCTTCAAAACCCACACCATCAACACCCAGACATAGCAACACTAAACCCACATATGCGGAGGCCCTTAACATTAACCTGTCCAAGTAACAAGGACCTCCAAATCTGAAACGCAAACAAACACCAGATACAACCAAAGTGACACATAGCTGACAACACCAGTGTGCCACCCAACAACAGCCCCTAAGGCAAGACAATGTACCCAACACTTTAGTCATAGGTGACTCTATAGTCAGGCACACTGATGTCCCACTCAACAAGCTGAACAAGGAGAAAATTACAATCAGCTGCCTGTCGGGTGCCAGGATCTGCCACATAAAGCATGTACTCAGGACACTCCACAACAAGTACAAATATGACTCTGTCATTGTCCATGCTGGAGTGAATGACTTGAGATGTATCTCCCTGGACTACATGAAAAGAGACATGGAAGAGCTCTTGGATCATGCGGCCCAGGCAGGTATGACCCTAGCCCTGAGTAGCATCCTGCCTTCACCCAGAAGGATACCACAGTATAAGGACAAAATGATTGACTTCAACAACTGGCTAAGCTTCTGGTGTCATTCAAAGGGGATCCAGTATCTGTCTGCCTGGGAAGACATGATCGACAAACCATGATGCTTTGCCAGAGATGGTCTGCACCTGTCACCCCTAGGATTCAGGTTATTGGCTAAAGCTCTTGCCACCCCTATAGTGCCTTTTTTAGGCAAGGTTCAAAGGATAAAACCACCACCATAACAGATACAAGCATGCAAAATCTGAAGGTAATGCTACTCAATACTAGAAGTCTAAACCTCAAAATGCACTCTCTTGAGGCACTCCTAAAAATGGAGAACATTGATATCTGTGCAGTAATTGAGACCTGGTTCAAGGCTCCAGAGAGCACCCCTGCAATATCAGGCTACAACTCTTACCACACTTTTCGGCCACAAAACCAAGACCGAAACACTAAAGGTGGAGGAGTGTCCATATTCACCAAGGTTATTCACACCTTCAGGCTAGTTGCCCAACACAATGCATCTGAAATTCTCCAGGTGCAACTATCACTAGGTAAGACTGCAATCCAAATTGTAGGTTGCTACAGATCCCCCACCATGCCCCAAGATTCTCACTACACCTTTCTAAACATACTGGAAAATATTAAGATACAACCAAAGACCCTAATACAGAGTGATTTCAACTGCCCTGCCATTAACTGGGAAAACTACTCAGGTACCAACTCCTTTTCCCAACGGTTCTTGGAATTCATAAATTCCAACACCTTGGATCAACTAATCCATTGTCCCACCAGGGGCTCCAATATCCTAGACCTGATCATTACCAACATAGGAGATAGATGCTCCACACCAGTGGTCACCCCCTCATTGGTCAGGTCTGACCATAAGCAAATCACCCTTGACATCCACATCCCACCCCCCTCCTCCAGTAAGGAAACATCCTTAAAAAACTTCTCCAAAGCAAACTTCATGCTACTGAAGTCAGAAGTGACAAACTTCATGACACCCATGCAGACGGGAACTGAAAGTTCGACTGCAGAATCCCACACTAAGGTACTGTACGAGCACATCCACTCATTCATGAATTGTGCCATCCCAAATAGAACCAAGATGCTCTTCTCCAAAAAAATGAAGCCAATCTGGTGGTCCCCTGCTATAAACAAACTATACAACAGAAGGAAGAAACTCTTGCAGAAAAGAGGAAAATCCCAGGATGCAAAAAACTCCCTCATCTGCCTTAGTAAGAAGCTGAGATACCTCATAAAATCATCAAAAGCTAGTTACAAAAATAAAATTGTCAAAGATTCCAAAGACAACCACAAGGCATTCTATAGTTATGTCAAGAATCTAAATGGCAATGCTCAGATCTGCTTTGAGCTACAACAGAATGGCATTAAATATACTGATCCCAAGGATATTGCCAATATCCTGGCAGATCGGTTCAGTGCCAACTTCACCCCCTCTCACCCCCTAAAGGGCCCATCTCAATACCAAAATATTGCGAAATTCCAGTAATCACGGTCACACAGGTAGAAACCGCACTCTCCAAAGCTAAGAATACAGCATCCATGGGACCAGATGACATCCCAGACTGTGTACTACATGAACTACAAAATTAACTGGCACCTCACCTAAGTGTCATGTTTAATCATAGTCTCTCCTTAGGCTTCATGCCCACTGAGTGGTGCACAGCTACAGTTATCCCACTCCACAAGGGGGGATCCACCTTGGATCCCGGGAACTACCTTCCCATCAGTCTGACAAGCCTGATCTGCAAGGGCATGGAACGCATTATCATGGAACTTATAAACAAAGACATTGGCAACCTTCAAACACTGGACCCCACCCAGTTTGAGTTTGTGAAGGGCTGATCTTGTCTCCTGAATCTGATTGACTTCTTCAAATCAGTCTCCAGACCTGTGGACGAGGGTAAGGAGGTCCACACAGCTTATCTGGACCTCACCAAGGCCTTCGACACCATCCCCCACTCTGGAATCATAGATAAACTTACTAAGCTGGGCATAAATCCTTACATCTCTCAATGGGTTGCCAACTGGCTTACTGACAAAACCCAGACTGTAAAAGTAGCTGACTCCAAACTCAGCTCCAGGCAAGTGACAAGTGGAGTACCTCAGGGTTCAGTCCTGGGACCACTCTTGTTTGGCATCTACTTCTCTGAAGTACAGGCCAACACTAAGGGACTCTGGCTAACAAAGTTCGCAGATGACTGCAAACTGGGAGCCATTATTGAATCCCTAAATCACGTGGATATTCTACAAAAGGGCCTTACAGAAACAGATGCCTGGTGCCAGAGCCATGTGCTCAAGCTTAATGCCAAGAAATGTATAATTATCCCCTTTGGAAAAAAAAACATATACCCATGAATTAACACATAGGTGGCAGTACACTAAACATCAAAAGTGTGATGAGAGACTTAGGGACACAGGTCGACAGTGGTCTCACTTTCGATAACCACATTGCCACAACAGTGAGGAAATCCTTGTATGTGGCACACCTTATTACTAAGGGCTTTTCATTCAGAAAAAAGGAGGTCATTGTCCCACTGTACTCATCCCTCATTAGACCCATTATAGAGTATTATTCCCCGTTTGGTATGTACCTCACAAGACATCTGCAACAGCTGGAAAGGCCACAGAAATACCTCACTAAAAGACTCACAAGCCTAAAGCAGATGCCATATGCTGACCATCTAAAAAACTCCAGCTATACTCTGTGGCATATCGTCTATTCAGAGGCGATCTCTGCTTAACATACAAGACCATGTCAAACCCTGAGCTGTTGGACATGCTCCACTTACAGAAATCCCAATCCCTCAGAGCCACACGCTCCAGGGATCTAAACCTTGTCATCACAATGAACCAAACATGCTGGAGGGATAGGTTCCTGACCCAGAGACTCCCCATACTCTGGAATAGACTGCCCATACATGTCAAGCAGAGTGCTTCCTTGGCCCTCTTCAAAAGGAACCTTGATGATTGGATGGGAGGAAATTCACCTATTCATGTCAGTTGCCCTGCTAGACAGAGGTCCAGAGAAGTAAATATTGTGGGAAGAAATATCCAGGGAATTGTTATGGCTAGGCATGTATAGGCCCTAGGGCCGATAGCCTTTTACCAACCTATGAACCTAAAAATAAACTGATGTGACAACATAAATCAGTTAAACATTTTCTTCTCTTTGTGGCAAGTTCCTAAATCTGGGCTTTACGTATTTTTTTTTTTTTTTTTGTTTACAATTTATTTATTTATTTATTTTACATTTGTTCATTTGTTGACCGGGATAGTCCAACTGGATACATGTCCATTTTCATCAGAGGCCCGGGAGAAAAGCTCCAATAGTACATACAGAAAAACGTTAAAGCATTAAAGCAATTTTAGTCTATCATAGCTCAAGCTTATATGGTTGCAGACAATCAGATAAAAGGAACTAGGTATTCATTACAATGCTGCTTTGTATACTACAGTATGGTAGGAGTTAGTCTGGATTGTGACAGGGGCATAGCCAATGTGTCGTAAAATGCTGTTTGAGATTTTTCTTGAATAGGTTTAATGATGCTAGAGTTAGGGCAGCTGGAAGTGAATTCCAAATTTTGCCAACAGAGTTAGAAAACAAGGAGTCACCAGCTGAGTTGTTAGGTTTGAGTGTTTGAAAAATGAAGTGGCCTGGTGTTCCTATAGGGATTGATAATGTTTTTAAGTGCAAGGGCATTATCTGGTTGGTTGAGAATTTTATGGGATACTATAAGTTGATTGTACTGAAGTAAGCTAGGCAATTCTAGCCATCCAAGAGGTTTTCACAGTGGTGAGTTCTGTAAGTAGAGCCAGTGGCAAATGTAGCAATGTGATTGCAAAAGCTTGAGAGTTTGCAAAGTTCAGATTTCTTCAAGTTAGTGAGTATGGGGGAGGCATACAAAAAGGGTGAAAAGAAGATGAGTGTGGGCAATGGCAGTCCTAGCTAGTGGAGTAAGGAAAGGTTTATTTTTATATAGGGAGCCCAGTTTTTTATTAATGGTTTTAATAGTTTGATTGATATGCATGTCAAATTTGAGGTTGTTATCAATTGTTACCCCTAGGAGTTTAGTATGGACATCTGAGGAAATAACAGTTCCATTGTAAAAGGTTATCGTAAAGGAAAGTTGAGAGGAACTGTGAGTGGGGGAGAAAAGTAGCGGTTTGTTTTTTTTAGGGTTCAAGCACAAATGATGACATGAGAGCCAGTTTTCAACTGTGTTAAATGTATTCTGAGATAGTGTAAGCAGGTAAGATGGGGTGGAGATGAGCAGATAAACATGGAATCGTCTGAGTATTGGATGCATGTAGCATCTGGAATGGCAGAGTAAAGGTCATTAATAAAGATTGAAAAGAGATGGGGTCCTAAAATAGAGCCCTGGGGAACTCCAAGGGTGAGCGGTAGTAGAGTAGATCATTTTCTCTGACATTGTACCGCCTGTTGTCTGCCATTCAGATATGACTGGCACCACTGAATAGCATGGTTATTCAAGGAAATGGATTTCAGAGTAGGAGTGAGTAGTTGGTGGTTGACCATATCAAAGGCTTTGGATAGGTCAAGGAAGAGGGCTGAGGATAGTTTGTTGTTATTTCAATTATGATTTATGACACTGGAGAAAGAGAGGAGGGCAAAGGAGGTACTATGACATGGCCTGAAGCCATGCTGAGAGTTAACTAGCAGATTTTGTGGGAGATAGTGCAAGAGTTGCTTACGGATATATTTCTCCATTATTTTGGCCAGTGGTGAAAGTATGGCAACGGATCTATAATTTGATAGTTCTGTGGAATTCAATTCAAAAAGTATAGCCAGCAACAAGTGAGCCGTGTACCAGTAGTTTATTTAAACTACTAAGACCACATTACATTCAAAACAGACCGGTTTCGGCCAACAGAGATTCTGGCCTTCTTCAGTGTGTTACAAACAGCATAATAGTAGTCAGATCTTTATATAGTAAATGAAAACATATCATTGGTTGAAAAATACATGTTAATCAATGAACTCATGAATATTTATATTTTTCTAAAACAACCATATAGACTTGAAAATTATATGAAAATTCAATCATAAATATTCATTTAGTCCTGGATTAAATAAAGCCCCAAGTTTTGTAATCCATTTTTTCTCCCTAGCATCTAATTTCTTATGCCAGCCAGATTTATAAGTACGGTCACCAATAAGTTTATCTATGATAATGAAATGGAATTGAGCTGTAGGATGTATAAGTGTGTGTTTATATAATGCATTGGTAGTTCTTTTACATTTAATATCACTTAGGTGTTCAGACATACGCAGTCTAAAAGGTCTAGAAGTCTGACCTACGTAAAATGCATGGCAACTGCAACAAGCCATATAGATAGCCCAATCTGTGTTACAGTTGGCAAAAAAGCGGATGTCAAAAACAATACTACTGTTTCTACTAGTAAATTCATTGGATTTTAAAAGGTGTTTACAATTGACACAGTGTCCACAAGGAAAACATCCAATCAATCTATCGCCCAAAATGGTGGTTTGATACAACACAGGTAATCTAGACTCAGAATGGTGTTTATAATGATTAAAATATCCAGCTAGATTCTTTCCTTTACGGAAAGAAAAAGAGCATGTGTTCGGAATGAATGGTTGAATCTTATTATCAGCTTTAAGTATGTTCCAATTGTCTTTAATGATGTTCATAAATTTATTAGTATTTCTGCCAAAAGTGGTAGTAAACCGTAATATGTTAGACGATGAACATTTATTTTTATTTTTGTATATCAATAGATTGTCTCTGTCCAGACACAAGGCATGATTCTGTGCCATAGTGACATATCCTGAGCTATAGCCTCTGTTCATAAATCTATTATGTAAGTCATGAGCATGATGTTTAAAAGTAACATCGTCTGAGCAGTTACGTCTAATTCTAAGAAATTGTGATTTTGGAATGTTTTTGGCTATATGTTTTGGATGAAAGCTGGAGGCATGGAGTAGAGTATTATATTGTGGGAATTTGTGATAAACTTCAGTTTTAAGGGTATCATCCTCATTTTTTGTGACCAAAACATCCAGAAACGTGATGGATTTTTGGTCATAGGTAATAGTAAACTGAATTCCCCATTTGTTGTCATTTAAATACTCCAAAAATTCCTGGAGATATCCAATATCTGATCTCCATACCATCCAGCAGTCATCCAAATATCTCTGCCAAATGTCAATGTCAGGCAGAAACAAGTTGTGAGTATCATCATAAATCATGATTTCCTCTATGTAAGCCATAAAGAGATCAGCATATATGGGGCAAAAGAAGCCCCCATTGCTGTACCCTTAATCTGTAAATAACATTCCTGATCATAGAAGAAGACGTTTTTAGTTAATACATGCTCAGTTAGATTTATGAGAAAGGTGTTAAAGCCAGGTTGATACAGGTTAGATTTATAAAGCCAATACTCAATGGCATCAAGACCAGCCCAATGAGGGATGTTAGTATATAATGAGCTGACATCCAAAGTGCATAGCCACCAATCCTGTTCTAATTGCATATCATTAGCTATGCTCAAAAATTGTGTCGTGTCCTGTATTCTAGATCTAACCCAAGGTAGAAGTGGTTTTAAATACCTGGTCAAAAATTCTGAGAGCGGCTCCGTAAGTGATCCTATGCCCGACACTATTGGCCTGCCTGGTGGATGTAAAGGATCTTTATGTATCTTAGGCAGAAAGTAAATAAATTGTCTGGCAGGGTCAGTGAGGGTTAGGTGTCTTAGTGTTTTATCTGTAATGATCCCATTATCAACCGCAGAATGTAAAAAATCATTGATTTGTTCAGTAAATACTGGTGTGGGATCAAGAGGCATTTTATTATAATAACGGGCATCACCCAATTGTCGGTGTGCCTCAATATCATAATAACTCCAATCCATAACCACCACTGCCCCACCTTTATCAGCATGAAGAATTACCAACTCCTTATTTCTAACTAGTTCATCTAAGCTAGATATGTCACTTTCAGTCATATTATTGGGCATTGGTTGTACAGAATTGTGCTGAAAATGTAAGTCACTGAGTACATTATGTAAAAAAAGACCAACAGAGGGGTGCATAGGAGGTGTAAATGATGAAGCATGATATCTGAAAACACTCGTATGTTGCTGTTCTTCACCCCCCTTGTCCTGAAAAAACAATTTAAGGTTAATAAGTCTACAAAAAGAAAATAAATCTTGTGCAAAATTATCTTCAGGAACAAAAAAAACGGGGATAAAAGATAATCCTTTATTTAGTAAAGATGTTTGTTCAGGTGTTAATACAGTGTTGGAGATATTACAGACATTATTTACTTGTTCGTTAGTACTTCCATCAAATTCTGGAGACTTGTAACCCTTTTTGTGTTTCCTACCACCCCTCCTACCCCCCCTGTTGGCCCTAAAGGGATAGTATGATTACTACGTTTGGGCGTGGGGACCCCATGGTGTGCTGTGTATCAGTGTCAGTTCCTGATGAAGTGTCATAATCAGTAGAATCAATAGTATTTCCACGTCCTTTTAAGATGGAACGTGGGCGTTTCCTTTTGGAACTAGATGTGTTGGTATTCTCTGCATTTTGGAATCTGACATGTCTAACATGTTTAAATGGTTGTCCTTTCTGATAGTCAGACAAATCCCGTGCAAATTTTTTAAGTTTCCTTTCCTTAAGGGTAGTATCAAAAATCAACAAATCAGAGCTAAGTTTGGATAATAATGGAGGAAAAAAACTATCCAGTTGGTATTGGTTGCAATCCTCAATAAGTTGTAACACCTTAGAATTTTGTTTATCAATAATCCTAGTATAATAGTTAGACAGAGAATGGACAAACTTCATAGAACATTCTTGTTGAATGGATAACCATTCTGTATTAAGAGTTTCATCGGGATCTGCCACCAATGGCTGAATCTTGACCCTCAGACCTCTAGGACAAATGTCCTTGGCCAAATAAGCTTTCAATAGTTTATGGTGCCAAACATCAGATCTCAATGATCTCATGTTTCTATTAAGATCATCAAATGATTTTTGACATAACTGTTCTGGCTTCAAAGGATTAGAATTAGCAGAGCCATCAATGCCCAAACCAATACCAAATAGTGCCAAATAATCCTTATCCGAAGATAAATCCTAGAATATTTTGCTTAAGTCCATCATAAAAAATGATCAAAAATGTGATGTGATGCAATAATAAAGAGCAACCACGCCCTGTGTCAAAACCAACAGATAATAATACTCAAACAATAATGGCCAGAATATAATTAGTGCAAAACCATGCACATTAAAGCCACGTTAGACACAGGACAATAATGGTATAGTATGTACAAAATACTATGCCCCTTATGTATCTGACATAGATCCGAAGTGAGGCACCTCAAATTAAAAAATAACACCTGATTTTATCAAAATGGTCAGAGAACAAAAGTCAGAAACAATAATGGTCAGATCCCAGATAATGTCCAACACTGAATATAAAAGGAAATTAAAAAGGATTATATATACCTATTATGACAATGAGCAATTATATTATTGATATTATTAGTGGTGTTGAAAAATATTTATAATGCTCATATAGGTCCAGTTATCAATATCAAAAGACCTACAGATCAAGCCAACCTAACATAGTCAATATATAGAAACTTATTCCTATATTAGATAATATTCAGTAAATAAGCTGACCCCTGACCTGAAAAATAGGTACAAAAACTGAACACTAAAAATGACACTTTAGAGCTAGATCTTATAAACCTTATGTGTGGTTATCTGTAATACACAGAATATAGACAAAGGCATAACCCCAAATGTACATAAATGGTGTCTAAATTAGTGATCTAGTACTGCGCTTGGTATAATCCTAAAATACACTATTTACTCCCTGAAAATTATTAACTAAGATATGTGATTTAACACAAAAAACAGTGATGAATTCAAAACAAATATACACTGCTATTATAAAAAATATATCCAGCAACCAGATAGTTTACTACATTCCTTTAGAGAATAATATAAAATTCACAATAGCCATGGAAAATATGTCTTAGTTCCATAGATCATTGTCGTAGTTTCCCTCAACTCGTCTATAAATTCAAAAGGCGATGCCTTATTGGCAAGCATAGTGGTAGATCTTAGATCAACAACATAGTTACATGTATAAGATATGCCCTCCAAAATGAAATCGGATTTAAACAATCCGTTCTGAATCAAAAAAGAAGCACATAAGAAATATTAAAGTTGCTTTGCTAAGTAACAACTGTAACAAAACATAAACACTGCTTCTGATTTGAAAATATAATATTTAGATGGTATATATTTAGAGGCAAACACTTGTAGGCAATTGTCCATATAATTCAGTGCAGCGTATTCACTTGTAATAATAAGCCTTAGAAGTGTATGAACACACTTAAATGTCCAACATATAAAGAGCTCGACAGTCCACAACAAAGAACAGTGGTAATTATCCAAGACATACACACAATCCTGAAGGCGTATTGCAACAACAGTTCACCCAAGGTGATATTATGGCCTACCCTTTGGATCCAACACACACATGTAGTTGCGACATATGTTCAAAAAACATAGATGTTAAATCACTGATGTTACTCCAAAAAATGTTCAGTAGCTGTCCATAACACACAGACCATTTTTAGAATGAAAAAAATCCTCGGAAATATGGCGAAATTGGTATAATAACTAGATATCAACTATGCATAAGCAGCCGACACGCCAACACAGCACGCCATGAATACCCCAACAAGAAATTCAGCAACGTGTGTCCCAAATGGAGTTCTCCTGCATGCGAGAAGTTGCAAGGCGAAAAAGTAAATAAACGCCTTGAAAGTGTATTAACACGCTTTACTGTCCAACAAATGGCAAATTGAACAGTCCGCAGCAAAGACAGTTATGGTTAACAAAATAAATCATAGACACAATCCAAAGGCACGTATTCTGATAATAGTTCACCCCAAGTGATACTATTGCCAATCCTTTAAATTCAACACGCACGCTCAATTCCGTAAATCACTGATGTTGCACTAAAAAGTGTTCAGTACCTGGTCATGACACATAGACGACCTTTAAAATGAGAAAAAATCATCGGAAACTTGGCAAAATTAGTATAATAAGTAGATATCAACCATGTAGATAACGGCAAACACGCCAACACAGCATACCATGAGGTCCCCAGCAGGAAATTCAGCAACGTGTATCCTAAATCAAGTTCCCCTGCATGCGGGAAGTTGCATGGCAAAAAAAGGAGCCCAATTCAAAAAGTATAGCCAGCAACAAGTGAGCCGTGTACCAGTAGTTTATTTAAACTACTAAGACCACATTACATTCAAAACAGACCGGTTTCGGCCAACAGAGATTCTGGCCTTCTTCAGTGTATTACAAACAGCATAATAGTAGTCAGATCTTTATATAGTAAATGAAAACATATCAATATATATTCATGAGTTCATTGATTAACATGTATTTTTCAACCAATGATATGTTTTCATTTACTATATAATCACACATCAGAAACACACACACATTGGCTGAAGAATGCTATAATGAGGCACACAATCAAACAAGAAATATCATAGAGAATGTGTTTGGACTGCTGAGGTTATGGTTCCAGTGTCTAGATACATCTGGAGGAGCCCTGTAGTACAATTCCCATACATGTGATGAAATATTCATCATCTGTGCCATGCTTCACAACATTATCCTGAGAAAACAGCTTCAGCAGGAACAGCAAGGGGAAGAGCCACACATTCCACCACCACTGACAAGTTCACCATGGCCACATGCAGATGAGGAGTCAGATGGATGACCAGCAGATTCTGTGGGTGTAGTCAGATGTAGGCATGTGCAATATGCTCTCACACTGGCCAAGAGACAACAGATAGCACACATGCTCAACACCTAAGGTGCTAAAACCTTCATACTATGCACATACATACATACATACAGACATACGGTAACATTGATGCCAGGCAATGCTCACAACCTTTACCGCCCCATGTAATGGCTGTGTACTGCTAGCATCAGACATAGCCAGCCCAGAACTAAAACTCTTGCAGCTGACAGATTTTCAAGGTAAGTGCTGGACCTGGAATAGAAAAATAAATATCAAAGAATATAAAGGAATGGCATATCCTTGCATACTGTTACTTGGTAATGTAAGTCAGTATAAGCTAGGTGATTTTTACAGCATTTACTTCAAGATGTGACAGCAGTGACTTATGTGAATAGATGTGCCCTCTATCAACTAATAGGTCTCATGTATCAAAGATTCACATGTTCATATGTCTAAAATGTATAGATTTTCACTGAATGTCCACAGTTTGGCCTCATATTTTGGCACTGGCAAATCATTAAAGAGTGAAGTTAGAAAATAATGACATATATTTCAGTTTCAGACTTTATATTCATCATAAAAAAACATGAAAATAGTAATGCAAAGCCTGTTATTCTAGCAACTAAGTTTGTAAGACCACAATTTTTAAAAACTCTCCCCATTGTTGAGCCTTCTTCACACTTTTATTTGTGACAGCTTTGCTGGTCAAGAGGTCAGGAGGGATGCACATATTACAAAAACCTGTTAAAAAAGCAGTACAATTTGAAAAACAGCATCACAAACACTGAAATACTAAGCACTAACTCAGCTATGTACCCTGAGCATTAGACAAAAGACATATGTATCCCTGAATCCAAAAGATAGAAAACAAGATATGGTACAGTTATCATCACTTGCACAGGGTATTGTGTGTGAGTCAGGAATCCTAGGCTGACACAAAATGTAGTGAGTACATCTGAGTAAGAAAGAGAAACAGGCAGACATTTGGATAAAGTTTGAACTGGCTACTGAGACAGAATGTGCTGTAAGCCTCACAACTGACCCATGTAACTCTTATATGTGTGTGTCTGTATGGGCACTTCAGGTGAAACTGGTGTGTGAGTGTCTGCAAGAACACAGCTAAGATCTGTGTTAGCTCTACATCTTGGTATTTCAGACAGGTGTGAGCGTTGCATGGTAGAGGTGACAGTTCATTGTTGTCATCCCTGATTTGAGAAATGGATCTACCAGGAGTTGCACTAGCATGTTCATGTCCACGGTCAGAAGCACTGCTGCTACCTGAATGTGACTGATGTCTGCTGGATGAGTTCTCCTCATGAGTATGGCCAGGAACATGACTCTATGGCCTGCCATGTCTGGATGTGGGCACCTCAACTACTGCTGGAGCAGTGGAAGTAGTGCCACTATGGGACTGTGATAAGGCATGGCCATGTCAGCTGACATCAGGTGATGTGGCTGACCTACATCAATGTGCATGCTATCCCCCCTCCCAGCAGATGATCCATCACAAACACCACCAATTCCAACATGTCATTCATCTGATGCATTGAACTGACAACATGATGGAGGAAGTTATGCATGTCAGCCTGTGCCACTTCTACAACCCTAAGTATTTCCTCAGGGGCCATATTGGAATGTGTTGGTTCCTCCATGACAGCCTTAAACATACATTGAGTGGCATGGAAAGACACAGCAGGATCAGGTGCAGGATCTACAGCAGGCTCCTCCGAGCACCTGTAACAATACTCCAGCATGGTACCACACCCACACTTTGGCTATGGCCAGTGTCAATAGGCACTGAAGCCACAGTAACCACCTTACTCTGATCAAGTGTCTCACCCTCCACCTCTCTAATATCAGAAGACTCACTGGAATAGGTTTGTGTAGGTCCACTGTCTGTGTCCGATGTAATTACAGAGGATGGCTGAATGCCAACCTTAGTGTCAGATTCAACCTCTGCACCCACTGACTGCACCTGTGTTTGTCCACCATCATCACCAGAGTCTGCCGATACTCTGACATCAGGTAGTAAGAGTTTTACAGAACTTAGTAGCTACACTACTACAATGTAATATATACTAGCAAACTAAGACTGGTGCCACTATCACAGATGGCACAGCAATACACACACATTCCTGACACCCACCTCACACATATGGATAAATGCACATTTCTGTCAAATGGTCATCAGTGCTGAAATAAAAATGTCTGTCTTATCATGTGCAGAGGACTCCATCTTGCTAGGGACGATGGTCATGGAAGAAGCTAAGCAAAATGTAAGGACACCATCATCACAATAACAATAACTCAGGTGGAAAATGTTTTGCTTTATAAGTCCATTAACAATATATTTAACTGAAATTTGTATGACACTTCCACCCCAAGTCCATGTGTGATGAACCAGAATGTGTTGTTAACTATATCAATCTATAAATAGCCCCTCCCAAAATGCATTAAACCAACTTAACTATTGCTTTCAATATTTTACTATACAAGAAATCTTTAAAAATTGACATATGTAAGCTTACCCAGAAGCTCTTCCTGGGACATACTTGTCCTCCCTGAAACAGCAGCACCAATATCAATCACATGCTGGTGTGCACTTTCCACTGAACTCTCTGGATCCCTGACAGTGGACAGAAACTATTCATTTCATGACAGTGGTGGTTTTGTAGCAGGCCCCACCCCAGTAGTCAGCTGGCTGAGGGCCAATGCAGCTGCTCTCCTCAAGGCAAAGGAAATCATGTCAGTGGCCCTATGATGCACCTTATCATATGTCCTGCAGTGTCCCCCAACAGCATTGATGTTTACTATTCGGTTCCAAATTTGCATTCTTCCAGACATATCACAATGTCCTCTCTCAAGCAGAAAGGTGCCATGTTGATGAAAGGCTTGTATAAACACATCGTACTCTGAGTCACTGAATGGGAGTTTGTGGGGAATGGGACACTCTTGTGCCACAGTCCTAAGTTCATAGGTTCATAGGTTCATAGGTGTGTACTAGGCTAATGGCCCTGGAGCCTTTACAACCCAGCCCATAGGATTGCCCTGGCATCGTGCTACCCGAAATTTAGTTCCCAGTGCCTCAGTCGAGTAGAGCCATTGGAGTGATCCTCGGGGTGAATTTTCTATTTCCCATCCACTCATCAAGATTTCTGTTAAAGAGGGACAGTGAGGTGCTCTGTCTGACATGCATGTGAAGTCTATTCCATAACATGAGAAGTCTCTGAGTTATGAACCTGTCCCTCCAGCATGTTCTGTTGATTGTGGTAATGAGGTAGAGGTGTCTGGAGCATGTGGTGTGGAGGGATTGGGATTTCTTTAGATGTATAATTTCTAACAGAGCTGGGTCAGACATGGCTTTGTAAGTCAAGCAGAGATTATAGTTGGAGTTTTTTGAGTCTGTCCATATAGACATAAAACACAAAGGAAGGATACTACACATAAATATCACATAAATAAAAGTCCTACATATATTATTAGTTTTTCAATATTACGCACTGGAGAAACAAAAAAACTTCAGCTATTCAAATATAGAAGATGGTTAGGTGGTTGCAACATATCACAATCACACACAAACCAAGGTTTTATCCAAAACAAGGGCTAACAATAGCAAAGCAAACCTCTGTAAAAACAATTTTTGGTTGTGGCAACACAGAAATGTACCTTGGCTTCCTACCCACAAAATAACAGACAAATGACATCTTGTACTAAACACATCAGTCAACTGTGCTCTCAAACAGACTGTCCCAAAAGTACTTGGACACATTTACCACAGAACAATCATTTTTATGCAATTGCCAGTCACCTCTACCTCTGCCCAGCACTCCCCTAGAGGTGTCTATGGACCATTTAGAAAGGCTAACACTTCTGTGTCATTAACAATATAGGACACGTATAGTTCACTGAAATATGATAGAAGTGTATAAAGTGAAAGAATTGTAACAGTAACACTTGTGCTGAAAGTTAATAAGGCTGTGTATCAGAGAAAGTTAAATGTCCTGACAAAAATGCCTATGCCATCAGTAAACTTCTAGGAATTGCATACAGATAAAATTTGCATTTGCTAATGCATACACATATATATATAGACAGAAAGAGAGACAGACAGACAGAGATACAACAATATAAATATTTTTTCTAGTTACATGTGAGCAAATCCAATATATAACTGGTACATTCAATCATACCATATCAAGATCGGTGATCTTCTACGCAGATAAACCAAAAGTAATAGCAATCTTCTTTTGTGTTATCAACATACACAGCTATCCTCACCTTCAGGTTCCCTAGTAATGCCGTTACCTTTTTATAGTATAGATTTAGGCCTGTGAGCATGGTGAATATGCAAATGAGGTGTGCACTTTTTAAGAACTGTTGAATCCCAAATTCTTGGCTGCATTTAGCAGGTGAAAACATAGTGCAGGCACTCCCTCAATGTTTGTTGCTAATGGATTGCAACTGTGAATAATTGCTAGTTGGGAGAAGAAAAATACAGCAGCAATTCAGACTCCCTTACCTTCAGTGGGCTTGTCAGCCAGGTTACACTTACAAAGTGTAGAAGTAATTGTATCAAGCTTTTAAATGTAAGTAAGCAGCACACATTTCTCAGCTTCTGTTCAGTAATATCCAAACTCCCCTGCCTTTGCTAAAAACTATATCTCATTGCCATTGATATTTTCATACATTTTAAGAACAATGATACAAAATGCCTTATTGACTGCATGTCTCAGATTACTGCTCAGATAAGAGAAGAATGAACAGCATACAAAGATAAGACAGAGTTGCATTGCTGCAAACAATAGTCAGAAATTGTTGTGTGATCACTCATTGCACTACATCTGAATTTAACATATGTACAAACAACTGAGAAAGTGTCATATGTCTTGTTAATACTGTGGATGATTTGGGACTTGCTTGAATGGACAGTGATGTTCATTCCTGCTGCAAAACTGTTTCTGTGGCAAAGAGGGATAAAACACTTTTTCTGTTTTTTGAAGGTTCATTGGTGTGACAGTTCAAATCCAGATGGGTGTAAAATTATTTAATGTGTACTAAGATTTATTTTACAATGTTGTGTATTTGATTTCTTTATTTCTTTCTTTATTTATTTATTTTAATACCACTTTTGGCACAGTGTGTGTCTTAGCTCAAGCATGGTAAATGGATAAATACAATAAATGTCATGTAATGTACTTCTGTGATAGCCTATACATAAACTACCCCTGTGAATCCCGTTTGTGTAGCACATCTGCTAAAACACAGTGATCCACAAAGAATATACTATCTGTAGATCATGGTTCACTCCATTTGTCCCTTTAAAGATGAAACATAATCAACACTGTTCACAAGAATAAAACAAGGTGAGCTTTACTTGTCACATTTGTGCTTTGCTTATCTTCACACAAACCTGGACTAATGACCCACAAACGATGTAGACAGAACACCTGGAGACATTCTCTACTTCAAAAAGGATATGTTGTTGCATCTTTTGCTTTCCATGGTGCAAACCCTTTAAGCAGCACTGCATGGCAGTTAGCAACCTTTCCCAACATTTGCAGGTCTAGAACACATGCAGACATGAAGCAGACAGTAGATATTTTCAAAGTGGATACATCGAATCCTTCATTTTTAGCCACAGCGCAAACATGCTAACTGGCATTGCATGGTGGTTAACATACATACTTAATAATAGATATGAAAATATACAGCCATCTTTTTACTTTTTTTCTGTGGTAGCAGGTATATGTGTAGGGCTGCGATACAGCTGAATATGGGTTCTAGTCTAGAATACTCCCAATTTCATTAATGCTTGTCCACTCAGTTTTAAAAAACAAAAAATTTAAACATAATTATAAACAGCAATCGATGTATAACAGTGGAGCTCATATGAATCATATGTGTGACAGAGGGTATACTGAATATTATATTTCTGTAATTATAATTGTCTTCTCTGGCCTTGGATGGCCTTCAGACCTCAGTGATACCCATACACACATGAATTTATAAACCAGGACCTTGTCATGTCACACTCATACCTGGTTAACCCCACACTCTGTCATGTGCATATATGTCTATATATACATACAGTGGATATAAAAAGTGCACAAATCCTTGTTAAAATGCCAGGTTTTTGTGATATAAAAAATGAGACCACAATAAATAATTTCAAGACTTTTTCCACCTTTAATGTGACCTGTAACCTGTGCAAATCAATTGAAAAACAAACAAATCTGTTAGGGGAAAAATATAAAAAATAAAAAACGTACAATAAGCTGGTTGCATAAGTGTGCACATCCTTAAACTAATACTTTGCTGAAGCATCTTTTGATTTAATTACATCATTCAGTCTTCTTGGGTACATACCTGCCATCAATTAATGAGACTCCGTGTAACCTCAAATAAAGTTCAGCTGTCCTAGAAGGATTTTCCTGACATTTACTCAGTTGCCTGCTACAGCAAAAGCCATGGTTTGTAGAGAGTTTACAAAGCATCAAAGGGATCTCATTGTTGAAAGGTATCAGTCAGGAGAAGGGTACAAAAAAAATTCCACAGCATTGGATATACCATGGAACACAGTGAAGACAGTCATCAAAAAGTGGTAATATGGGACAACTGTGAGGTTGCAAAGATCTGGACATCCCTCCAAAATTGATGAAAAGATAAGATGAAAACTGGTCAGGGAGGATGCCAAGAGACCTACAGCAGCACTGAAAGAGCTGCAGGAATTTCTGTCAAGTACTGGTTTTATATTACATGTGGCAACAATCTCTCATATTCTCCTTATGTGTTGACTATGAGATAGGGTTGCAAGATGGAAGCCTTTTCTTACACAGAAAGACATCCAGTCCCAGTTAAAATTTGCAAAACAATATATCAAGACTCCCAAAAGCGCATGGGAAAATATGTTATGGTCTGATGACATCAAGGTTGAACTTTTTGGCCACATTTCCAAAAGATACATTTTGGCACAAAAATAGCACTTTGCATCACCAAAAGAACACCATCCTCACAGTGAAGCATGGTGGTGACAGTATCATGCTTTGGTGTTGCTTTTCTTCAGCTGGAACTGGGACTTTAGTCAAGGTGGAGGGAATTATGAACAGTTCCAAATACCAGTCACTTTTGGCCCAAAACCTTTAGGCGTCTGCTAGAAAGCTGAAGATGAAGAGGAATTTCACCTTTCAACATGACAATGACCCCAAGCACACATCAAAATCAACAAAAGAATGGCTTCAGCAGAAGAAAATTAAAGTACTGAAATGGCCCATTCAGAGCCCAAACCTAAATCCAAAAGAAAATCTGTTGGGTGACTCGAAGAGGGCTGTGCACAAGAGATGCCCTCGGAATTTGACAGATTTGAAGCACTTTTGCAAAGAAGAGTGGGCAAATATTGTCAAGTTAAGATGTGGCATGCTGATAGACTCCTATCAAAGAAGACTGAATGCTGTAATTAAATTAAAAAGTGCTTCAGCAAAGTATTAGCTTAAGGGTGTGCACACTTCTGCAACCAGCTTATTGTACATTTTTTATTTTTTGTATTTTTCCCCTAACAGATTTATTTGTTTTTCAATTGAATTTTAACGGTTATAGGTCAAATTAAAGGTGAGAAAAATTTTGAAATTATTTATTGTGGTCTCATTTTTTATATTGCAAAAACCTGGCATTTTAACAGAGGTGTGTACACGTTTTATATCCAGTGTATATCTCTCTCTCTCTGCATATGTATATATGTATATATATATATATATATATATATATATATATATATATATATATATATATATATATATATATATATATATATATATATATATATATATATATATATATATATATATATATATATATAGATATATCTATATTATATATATATGTATATATATATATATATATATATATATATATATATATATATATATATATATATACACACACACACACACACAAACATATTTATAGTTATATGTGTGTGTGTATATATATATATATATATATATATATATATATATATATATATATATATATACATATATATATATGTGTGTGTGTGTGTGTGCACATATATATATGTGTGTGTGTGTGTATATATACATATATATATATATATATATATATTATATATATATATGAAATGACAGTGTTCAACAAACACTTATGTGGCAAGAATGAAAAATCACCTATGTGGAAAAATATGATTTGCCTGTAATGCACAGGGATGAATCCCACATTGTAAAAATTAATTTTATCAGTGTGCAAAGCCACAGCAACATTGTATCAGGTCATATAATTTATAACTAATGCCAATTGTCACATTACCCTTCTTAGTTCATAAACTGCTTTTCTCTATGTTTGGCACTGCTATTCTCCACTTAATGTTGCTCAAAGTCAGTTGGCATTGTTGTTCAGGTTTGTACACTAATAGTAGAAGTGATAACATGCATTGGTGGGAAATCACTCAACTATTGCTGTTTTCTCAGGTTGGACATGTCAGGTGTTAGAAGGGAAGGTGCCCAATTTAGGGCATAGAGGTGGTGTGTTGGGGAGTCCAAAATCCTCATTAAAGTCCTTGTAAAGTGCTACAGCTAAAGACTCTTGCATGGTGACTATATCAGCTCCCAGTACAAGTCTGAAGCATGGAATATTCTGGCTAAGGCTGTCTCCAGGGAGACTGGCATTCCATGCACTGGAGAACAGTGTAGAAACCATAATGACCTCAAAATATACAAGAGGTATACACTCACCCAGTGGCTGGATAAATTTAGGACTGCTGAGATCCCACAGTTGTGTAAGTATACAGATACAGATAATTAAAACTAGATAGGTAACCGCATATATGCAAGACTGGTATGCTTAATGCTCTTCTCTTGTCCTCTTCTTTTTATTCCACAGTCTACCAACAGATTTTGATGTATAGGGAGGACCATACTGAGAGTCTAGAGACTGAGGGAAGCAAAGGGTATGTATGCAGCATAACATAACTATTTTAGCTAAAGTATTGTTCTTGTATACAGTAGTAGTAAATTAAGCATGCATATCCTAACTGTAAAAGCTAGCTTGCATGCATCAGTCTGTAGCACAAGTCAACTGTAGAAGTCAAGTCTAATACTGTAGTCAGACATTATGGGTTCAAATACCACAAGTAATAAATATATAATAAAATCCTGTAAAAATATTACATAATTTAATTTCAACAGAAGTGGCATAAATACCCTGCTGTTAACTTAATCTGTATAATTTGACCAAGCATATGTGCAATATATGCACATCACAAGCATTAGTTTGAGCAATCATTATTTATAGTTTGTAGCTGTTAAGAAGTATACTTAAATCAAAAGTAGAGATAAATACTTTATTATTGTGATAGTTCATTGTATGTCACATATGATGGTACTAATTATCTATTTTTTCTCTTACCCCAGACCTTTTCTCTCTTTTTTATTTTTCTATGTGTCAATAAAACATTTCCATGTCATCCATCTCTGACAAATCGCAAAATGCTTTACAGCACAAGAAGGTAGGCCAACCCCTGTGGATCAGCCTGCCCCTGCTCTACTGGCTCCATCAACTCTGCTGAGCACATCTTGGACCCAACTTGGATGCACTGCATCCACTCCTCTGCACTACCTGGGCCCATCACATCAAGTAGCACTACCCTGGCAGCTGATGCTGTGGTACCATTCAGGAATACTGTCATATGTTGTGAATTTATCACCTGCCAGGAGTTGCCAGGCTTGGTGCTTAGGGTCGTGCACAGCACCACTGGTACACACCTATGCTGGATGTAGAGTATGCTCTCTTTATGGTCCATAGGAAAAATGTTAATGACTCCAACAGCCAGTGGAGTAAGGAGACAGTGATGACAGTCCTGTGGATGAGAACTAGATTGTCACTGTCCCCATGTTTGATGGGGATGGGTAACCACCATTCCCTCCTTAACCCCAAACATGGTGTCCCCCAACCTGTCATGTACTTCACCATCCCTGTGTCTTGTCTTGTTTGTCATGTTGTTTTCATCTGCTTCCTCACCTACTCTACATATCTGACCCAGAAATACCCATATGCCTGACTGAATGTTCCTGTCCTACTGAAGTTAAAAAAAATGGGCACCTGTCCCACAAACAAAGCATTGTCCCATACACAGCTCTTCACTTCAAATATGTGTCTTCTTGGCACACTTGATTCAGTCTAATTTGCTATACAACATGACTGCATTGCTGTCATCCCTCTTTGTTGAGGTGACAGTCCAAATTTAGCTAAATTTCTGCAGATATTTTCATGATACACTTTGAAGAAGTGGATTGCTGTGATTCTTTCCTACCTCCCTCCTGCATATTCTTATATTGCTTTCACTTTGATCATCCTCCTGCTTGCCCACCATTTCACCACTGTCCTATCTACCTCATTTTAAGACTTTTAATGTGGTCACACACATAAGTGAAAAAAAAACCAATGAAGCCCTTCACTTTTTGTCTTCTACATTTGCGCAGACTTTGGCACTATGCAGCAATGACGAGTGATGGTGAACATCTCTTCAATGGTGCAGTTACCTCCATGCAATGCTGCTTAAACATGCTACAGTAAGGTAACATACAGAGAAAGTAGAATAAAAAAGTATTTCATTGCATTATAAATACATATTTCAAACTATTAGTTACACCTGGATTTGAACCCTGTATCATCTAGGATCAAAAAAGAAATGTCTCAATACATTTACACCAGCTGCCACAGAGTCATCGAAGCAGTGGGTGTGTTTCTTACAATCAGTACTATCCACACTGCTGGCTGCCACAAATCAATGCTTATACATGCCTGTGTTGAGGTTAGCAAACCAACAGAACTCACATAATTTTATCAGGGAAGCAGAGGCTCATGTTTGCTCATTGCTTAACTATGCGCAAATGGGGAAAGCAGTATAAATGTGTATCTTGCACGTGCAAACACTTTGCCATCCATAGCGCAAACCAGCTGTTCACAGATGCAATATGGAACGTGCACATTAGCATGCATTACTTATGTTTACTGCCCATTTAGTCTTCATCCCATGAAAGTACACATAAAAGCACTTTTTAAGGAAAGAACACATATTTATACCGTAGTCATGTGTTTCCTGCACCCATTCACTTGAAACTTGGTCTCTCAGTACTTGTTCCCAAATATATCAACAATGCTACAGAAATAATTAAAAATACATTTTTATATACCATGGACATCATTATTCTGACAATAAACATTCAAATTTTCCATACTTGTAATAATGTGGACAGCTGTTTGCATATAGTTGCCAAAGCTGTCTTTTTAATGTGTACCTGCAAATTGGAAAAACAGGAGTAAATACTACACTTTGCACACTCATCTTGGTAACATACAGATCTTTAATATCTTGACAGTTGTACATGGATTACCATCCATTTCATTCAAGCCTTCCAACATCTTCCCTCAAACATCCAATAATGATGTTGTCCACTATAATTGTCTTGCAGCATTGTAAAAGGTGTGTGTGTGTGTGTGTGTGTGTGTGTGTGTGTGTGTGTGTGTGTGTGTGTGTGTGTGTGTGTGTGTGTGTGTGTGTATAAAATACCCTATTTAGGGATAACTGGTAGTTAGTTAACTTGGTCAGGCTCAAACCCTGTACCTTAGTTATAGGAAACAAGAGTCTGAATCCCCTATCCCAACCACCAAGCTGCGAAAAAAATTGAGTTTCAAGGAGTTGGGTGCATAGTTCTCAACTGTCCAGATTTTTGTCTCATATTTTAGGTCTGCTCTTCATAAAATTTGTGGTTTAAATAATGATGCCCATTTAAGTTTTAGTCTTTATATCCTTCAGAAAATGCTTGGTAACACAAAACCTTTTATTCTAACAACTTTCTAAGATTATACAAGCAATATATACAATTTGTCCCCTGTTTTTGGCCATCCCCCCCCCCCCTATTAATTTTGGCTTTGTTCAGATTTCTTGTGCTACAAGGTTGAGAGGTATGGTTGAATGTCAAGTGCATTTTATAAGGAATTGAGAGCTTCAGGGGAATAGAAGTTTACTGATGCACATGTTATGTCTATTTATAATGCACAACTGTTTAGCAAATGATATCACTGTTGTGCTAAGGAATTGCAAAGCAGTATTAGTAGTACAACATGTAACGTACTTGCTTTTAATGTAGAAAGCTGGGTGTTCTTATCCCAGAGCATGTAGATGGACTGCTGATACTATGTTCTACTTTAAGGGTGATGTGGTGCTGCAGTCCTGAGTATATCCTCCTTTGGAGGAGATACCTAGTAACTCTGAACCTGTTGTCAGTTTTCTATCCATTCCCCATTGCAATATTACCAGCTTACCATTTTTTTAATGTAACATAACCAATTTATTCTTCAAGGGCAGCAGTCACTGAATTTGTAAATGAAACACTGAAATATAAAGTTCTCTTTAATGTGGAATTTTTTAGATGATTTACTTCTGTAGAGAGTGTGCATATTGACTGATATTGGTGGATTGTAATGACAGAAATATGAGTAGACTTTTAATGATAAAATATTCTGAATTGGACAGTTTGTTTTCATTATTGGTCCATACATTTTGTTTCATTGTTTACTGGAAGAATGTTCAAAACTACAAATTTAAAACATGCTCTAAGTGCTGCTGTATTATACAACAAATATAATTTAATACAATCAGGAAGGTGAATCAAAGAACACATGCATGTGTGCATGGTCCTAACAATGTGTACAAGGGGACTATGATTTGAAAACAGCCCAAAGGTAAACTTTATCTACCAGTAGCCAGATGCATTTTCTTCAAATATGGGTTTCAATGCTGTTTAAATGAATGTGAGTTTCAAGGGCAGGAAAGTTTTAGTGCTAAGTCTGTTTTTATTGTGAGACTGTATTGCCTTGTTTAGGAAATGTCTATCAGTGCTTGTGCTATAAAATTTGAACTATAAGTTTTAAATTAAATCCAGATAATCACTGTAGAAGTTAAGCAGAAAAACAGCATACATATTGAAAGGTTTGAACAGTGTTTATGGTAACTGGGGAGAAATAGTCAAGTAATGGGACTCTGCAATGGCTGTGTGGGGGGGGGTGTATGGGGGCCCTGATCCATTCCCCTGCCAAGGGCCCTATTTGATCATGATCTCATTTTGCATGTAGGACACTGCTATTACAATCCTGTAAAATATTCTCCAGCAATATAAAGAACAGAATTGTGTAGTAGTGCTTGCGTTAAGTACAGTGCTCAATAAATAGTTAAGTAGTGGTGCTGTTCTCACTACAGTTAACTGTGTGTGCACTCAGCCATCACTATAGTAACAATTTTAGAGGAATATGTGAGTCGACAGCTATATCTAACCCTCCTCTGAACATCTTGTTGTAGCATACAATAATTATATCATCCTGTGTAACATGCACTCTGACAGTATTCAAGACAAACCTGTGTGGTAGCAGTAACATTAACTGCTGTGTTTGCAAGCTAATTTAACTAAATATATAGGTGTTCAAATCTGACAGCAGGCAACTTGCATGTCTATACATGCAACTATAACTTTTGAGGCAATTTTACACAGGAATGTCACTCCACATCCATGCCCTATGCTCCTCCCAACATGTTCTCCTCAGCATACAATGATGCTATCATATTTCATAAAGTGCAATGTGGCAGTGTTACAATTAGATGTTTGTAGTTTTGCTCCTGTGACATTGTATGGTATTCATATTCTATGCTCACATAGGTGTAATGTTCAAATAAGGCCCAGTCTAACTGCTGTGTGTGTGGTTGGTGGTACATTATGGTCATTGTATGATTTTTGAATAGCTCTTCATTTCACTACCGCTTGGGGTACCTTCCACGTTGCCTCATACATCTTCCTATTTCCTCTACAAGCCACCTGCAGACCACTGCATGTGTGATTGCTAATTCTGTCATGGTGTGGTGCACATGTCACCTATGACAGTGGCAGGATGTAATACAATCCAACAAATATGCACATATGCACAATAGTCTGACTATCTTCCATAATACAAATATAGGGATTTTTATTTGCATGGGATAATAATAATGGCTATGATTTCATGTGATGTTGGCCACTAGCCTAATAATGGCCTATAACCCTATGAACAGTTGACATGTCACTGTTGCCGTCATTGACATGTGCTATATTGAGGTGTGGATGTTCAGTATGGCTACAAGAGGACATTACAATCTTTGATCTGAGCAAATATATTGATGGCCATTGATACCATTGCATTAATTGCTCCTTCTATAACAGCTGTAGTAATATGTCCCATAAGAACTGTTGCCATGGTATGATACATGTATGTATATTGTTGACATATTAGGACATGCATTGGTATAATGGGGCAGATCAGCCATCTGCACTGTTCACATTCCACCATCACAGTGACACTTTCAGTAACCATATGTGTGCATACCAAATAATTAAATTCAGCCAAACAACAGCTAAAACAAAAAACACTTTATTCCACCAAAGTTACGTGCTTTTGGCCCAAATACTATTGTAGGGACTTCTTCCGAACTAATACAATATAACATCTAACATCTTAAGTACTATCATTAAAAATCAAGTAACCAATGAACTTTTAAAAAAGACTTAATCACATTACCATACCCATTACCTAACCTTCTTACTTAAAACAGCACACGCATAAAAACAATGCAGCAGTACGGCCAGGATCAAATTAATGTCATGGTGATGTTAATATAAATTGTGCTGAAAAACAACTACATATTCTTTGAGGGCCAATATTACAATATTATAAGCAAATGACAGGGGTGACTATGGGGGCAGCATGCGCCCCCATATTTGCAAATTATGTGATGTCCTTTTGGGAGGCAGAATTTGTTTTTAAAAATATACATAATATGAGTATAACATATATGAGATACCTGGATGACATATTTTTGGTGTAGGCAGATACAGTAGAAAAATTGGAGGATTTTTGAATTATATAAATAGGACAGTGGACTTTTTAAAGATCACTTATAATTATAGTTTTGAAAAAAATGTCATATTTGGATGTTGATTTGTGGATAGATGTGGAAAATAAAAGACTGGTCTCAAGGATTTATAGGAAGCCAAATTTTTCACATTCATATTTGGACTATTCTAGTTGGCATCCTCATCACCAAAACAGATCTATAGTAAAACGGCAATTAGTCTGGAAGCTAAAATGGCGATATATGAGTAAGAATTTTTAGAGGAGGTCCATCATATTTTTGATATGTTCAAAAGGAGAGAGTATCCAACTGAATTGCTGGGTAATATAAAGGATGAAGTGATACATAAAAAGCAAGATGGCACATTTTGACCCATATTGTGTGAACAAACTTATAATGAAGTAGTATCAATAGAAAATGGGGTGAAGGAAAATAGAAGCCTCAGTTTCATTTTGACTTATAATAATAAGGATTGTTCCAAGATATGTGGTATTATGGAGAAAACTTGTAATTTGCTGCATATCGATAAAAATGTAATAAACAAATTAGGGAACAAACCAAAATTTGTTTTCAAGAGATACTGGTCTTTCAAAGATATTTTGGATAATAATGGTTTGAGTTGTTATGACATGAGTAGATTTATGAATAGGAAGAAGGAAAATTATAAATGTGGGATGTGTAATCAATGCCCCCATTTAATAACGACAGGAGAAAAGTTTAGGCTGAACAGTAATAATATATTTATAAATGGCCATTATAATTGTCAATCAAAAAAATGTAGTTTACTTGTTTAAAGTGTACAGCATTTTACACTGGGAAAACTTCCAGATGTCTAAGGGAAAGAGTATATGAGCATTTATAGGACATCAAAAAAAGTAAATCAACAAATGCCTTGTAGAGACATGTAATCTTATACAAGGATCATAGTTTCAGGTTTCTGGTAATATAGCAGGTTGTCATTGATACACAGGGCAGGATTGTACCTGCACATTTGGAGATATATGAATTGAAATGGCAATTACATTTGAATGCCACTATGTTCCCATATATAAATGAAAATGCAAATATTAGTTGTATTCTAAAATTGAAAAACATAGTAGGTATATAATACACCTATCAAGAGAATATGTATAAATATATTTATTTGTATATGTTATATTGTATATATATATATATATATATATATATATATATATATATATATATGTATATATATACACATATTTGTATCCAATATGCATAATAATTTTTAATCACAATTTTAATTAGAATTTATATAACTTTAAATGCTTTTTATGCATGCGCTGTTTTAAGTAAGAAGGTTAGATAATGGGTGTGGTAATGTGATTAAGCCTTTTTTTTTAAAGTTCATTGGTTAATTGATTTTTAATGATAGTACTTAAGATGTAAGATGTTACAGTGTATTAGTTCTGAAGAAGTCTCTATGATAGTATTTGGGAAGAAAGCGCTTAACTTTGGTGGAATAAAGTGTTTTTTGTTTTATCCGTTTGTTGGCCGACTTTATTTTTTTGGTTGTGTGTTTAGTTCACAGTTAATATATAGGTGTGCATATGTTTACACACCATCATTAAATCCTGTGTGTTTAGTTCACAGTTAATATATAGGTGTGCATATGTTTACACGCCATCATTAAATCCACTGTGACAGACATCAACATAAATTCATATTGATTACATGGTCACAAAAGTCTTGCCTCATACACATGTTGTTATGCTGTGATATACTTAACCGATGTATCACATGTTTTGATGCAATTGCAACCCTGTAGAATTCATTGTATGCAAACATTACTCAGTTTCTATTCTAAGGAGGGCAGCACATCTGTGTGCTTTCTACGGCTAATAACACAGAGTCAGTGGGCCCTAACAACCTCACAGGTTGCCTATAGCATGACTCAAAACATGGACCTACCAGACACAGTTGGATCCATACTTCAACACAGCCTGCAGATGGAATATGTTCCTGCAAAAGGGTGTACATCAACATGCATCCATCTGACTTGGGGGAGGACATCACATGATACATGCAGGTATAGACACATCCTAACTTTCCTCATCTGTGAGGTAGACCAACAAGTCATCATAGACCTTTTCTAAAAGGACACAGGTAATATCCTGACTGTGTGTGAAAGACATGTCTGATTTGTTCAGGCTATATCATGTCTGTTACATCTGTTCGATGTCCTCAAGAAGGTCATCAAGGGCATGCATGATGCCAAGACTATCATCCTGTGTAATTCGTCGTGGCCAAGGAATTTGACACAAGTTCACACTGAGGCATCACTGAGATACTGTCACAAGTAGCCATAAACACCTGTATAACCAAGTGGGTAGACCACTGGATCACATAGATGACAGATAAATATGCTGAAGTGTGTGAAGTGATCTATATCCAGAATCCAGTGATTAGGTCTCTACCTCAGGACACTGTGCTAAGCCCTTCCCTGGTCATTATTTAAGTCTCAGATGTCCAGAATAACTTATACATCCTTTGTCGAAACAGCTTTCTGAAGGACTGCAGATTGTGGACAATTATTGAATCCGTGTGCGATATTAGTATAATACAGACAGTATCAGCACTCACAAAGGTTTGCTGCCACAGCCATGGAGACACAGGAGATGAACAAAAATCATGGAGGGATTTGTTACATTATAAAAGGAAATATGTAATCTAATTATAATACAGTCAGCACACTTCCATGAGCAGACCAATTGGTACGGGACCTGTGTATTTAGGGAGATGGTATGTGGAATGTCCACCAGCATACTTCATCAATTCTAATGCATTAGACCAGCTCATCTCATCCTCCACAAGGGGAGATAACATTCTGGACTTGGTTCTCACCAACATGGGCAACTGCTTCACCACTCCCAAAGAATGTTCTTCCCTAGCTAGAGCAGATCATTGGACTGTCTCATTTGAAGTGTCTATCCCACCCAACCCCCCCAAATGTAATCAAGCGAAAAAACTTCTCAAAAGCTGACTACAATCTCCTAAGGGAGGGTATCTGTAGCTTCACATCACCACCCCTCTCAGAGGATGCAGACAACTATGTTGAACAGTACATCAATGCAGTATAGAAGCACCTGTAGAACTGCATGGACTCAGCCATACCCAATAGAACTAAAATCTGCTCCTCAAGGAAATGCAAACCTGTTTGGTGGGCATTGTCTGTCAACAGACTTTACAACAAAATGAAGAAACTGTTGTTCAAGGCTAAAAAGGAACATATTCCATATTGGAAAAACTCCCTCCATAGCCTCAACAAGCAAATTAAATCACTAGTGAAAGCCTCCAAAGCCCATTATGAATTAAAACTAGCCTCCAAAACAAAGGGAAATCCCAAAGCCTTCTTCAGTTACATCAGGAACATCCATGGCAAAGCCCAGGTGTGTTCTGAATTAGTACTTAACAGTATCACTTACACTGATCCTGTTGACTTCGCCAACCCGCTAGCAGATAGGTTCAGCACAAACTTCACCCCCTGTCTCCCCACAAAGGCATTTTTGACATCCCCAATACTTGTCCCGCACCTCAAATCTCTGTAGATCAAGTGCTAAAAGCCCTATCCAAGGAAAAAAACACAGCTTCCATGGGACCTGATAGTATCCCAGGCTGTATTCTGCACCATCTCCAGCAAGAACTGGCTTTGCCATTGAGCACCCTGTTCAACCACAGCCTAAGCACAGGCTTCAATCCAGCAGAGTGGAGAACTGCCATTGTCATCTCCTTCTACAAAGGTGGTGCCACTACTGACCCTTGAAACTATCACCCTGTTAGCTTGACAAGTCTGATCTGTAACTCCATGAAGCGTATTATTATGTATCTCATAAATAAGGACATAGGCAATCTCCAAGCACTTGACTCCACCCAGTTCAGATCCATCAAGGGCGATCTTGCCTGTTGAACCTGACTAACTACTTTGAGACTGTCACCAAGGCCCTGGATGAAGGAAAGTCAGTGCATACAGCTTGCCTTGACTTACCCAAGGCCTTTGACACAATCCCCCACTCGGGATCATCAAAAAGCTAACACAACTTGGCATAAATCCCTATCTCATCAGGTGAGTGGCTAACTGGCTCACTGACGGGACCCTCAAATAGGTGCCTCCACTTCTGATAGCAGACCTGTCACTAGTGGAGATCCCCAGGGATCTGTCCTGGGACCCCTACTGTTTGGCATTTACTTCTCAGAAGTCCAGGCAAAGACAAAAGATCTGTGGCTGACCAAGTTTGTGGATGACTATAAGTCGGGTTCTGTCATTAACTCCCCAAATGATGTTAACATACTGCAAGAAAGTCTCACAGCAACTAATGACTGGTGCCAAATTCATAGCCGTAAGCTAAATGCAAAAAAAAGTATCGTTATACCATTCTGCAAAAACACAGCCCCTACTGATTACTACATCAACGCAACCCCCTAAGCACACAACCTGTGGTGAGAGACCTTGGTACTCAGGTTGATAACAACCTCTCATTCGACCATCATGTAGCGGTAGTGGTCAGAAAGGCCTTTTACTTGGTTCATCTCATAAGTAAAGAGATTGCATCCAGAAAAAAGTAGGTTATTACCTCTCTATACTCCTCCCTCATTAGACCAATAATTGAGTGTAACTCCTCATTTGGTATATACCTCTCCAAACATCTACACCAACTGGAAAGGACACTGAAATACCTCATAAAGAGCATCCATGGCCTCAAACACCTGTCATATGCAGACAGACTCAAATCACTATCACTATTTTTGGTATAGTACAGATTGCTCAGGGGTGATCTGTGCCTCACCTACAAGGCAATCTTGGACCCTGCCCTACTAGAAATGCTCTATATCCATAAGTCTAACTCTTCACGTATTACCAGCTCTAAAGGCCTGAATCTAATATGCGACATCAACAAAACCTGTTAGAGAGACACGTTTGTCTCCCAGAGGCTGCCCCGTCTCTGGAATAGACTTCCCGTATATGTCAAACAGAGCACCTCGCTGACTCTATTCAAGCGCAACCTTGATGAGTGGATGGGAAACCGCAAATTTGTCCCAGGGGTTCTACTTGTGTTCCTCATTGACAGGGGTGACAGCTGCTGACTGAGGTATCTTTTTCTGGTAAACTCTTGACTAGGTTTGTAAGGGCCCATGGCCATTAGCCTAGCAACCTCCTGTGATCCTAAGATCCTATGTGCCCACAGTCATGACTACTCCCTTGCATGTAACACAACTCTTGAGTATGTGCAGAACATCCACATCAAAGGATATTATACTTCCATAGTTCTTAGCCCCCTTAACCAAGTTCAATGACTCTAATGTTGCATCCGATATTAGACACCTTTGTGAAGATATGTGAGAATGAAGTATTTAAGCTAAGCAACAACAATAAACATAGAGGTTTTTACAATTTGAAGAAGGAGAAGAGAGATGGATTACAACAGCTAATTAATAATGAACACATAGTAATAAGACGGGCTGACAAAGGAGGTGCAATTTTTGTGATGAATAGCGATTGTTACAACAAGAAGGTGCTTGAATTACTGAATGATGAGAATACATATAGACTTATACAGAGGTATGAGTTAGACAAGATCATTATAGGAGTTGAATACAGTTTATATGACCTTATAATCACTCAATTACACAAAAACTAAATGAGTATTTTCAAGTGAAAGATCCAGTGATAAATAAATGTAACTTAATGTAGCCCAGTTACCATATTAATTTACTGATTTCCAAATAGTAGATATTAACACACAGAACACTTGAAATGAGGATGTTTATGCTTTTACAAATTAAAGATTGTATTGTTTCCCTAAAGATCCAAGAGGATAACTAATAAGATTTACATCTGTCTAAGTTGCTTTGTCTACTGTTAGCTATGCTGCTAAACTTATGCCTGTGTCTCCTTTTGTAACTCAGAAAAGTACCAAATGGCCTCGTTTAACATTAGCAGATTTATATGTTATTGACCCTTATAATGCCTTCTTTGTGTTTAAAATGCTACTGTAGAACAAATACAAGTATCAATATAAAAGGCTTTGTTCTCTGAACGTCACTATAATGAAGTATAAAAAAGTAAGCACTAGTGTAATTTAACAAACCTCACTTTCTCTTTTCTAAAATGATAGAAATAGTTGCATAGCAGTGTGTTCCTAATCACTGAGACATTTTTTTACTGAGGCATTTACCAAAGGACCTATAAATAGGTCCCTTAGCCGGTGAGCATGATCAGCTGCATTATTGTCATTTATGTGCAGTTAAGATTTATTGCAGAAGTACTGCAAACACAGCAGCCCTACAGTGAGCATTAATCTTACTAAAATATATTAAACTTAAACAGCGTCAACACATATTTAAAAAGTCCTTTGTATCAAACTCAGCCAAGTATTTCTGCACTTAACCTCTGACTGCATCTGAATTATATATTAGCTTTGAGGATTGAGATTCTTAACCACTGTTGGACACTGCTGAACAGTGTTTCAAAACTAGTGGGTTTTACACTGTGTCTTGGGAAAAAATTAAAGGCAAATAAAGCACAACATAAATACTGGACTAATGGTCCTTTACAGGGGAATGGAGGAAGGATCATTTGAATTTATAGAAACTCTCATGAGTTCATGTTTGCTTTGCTATACCATTTTTTTTTTTTTTTTTTTTTATAGCTTGCCCTGTGTCAATACCATATATTAGTTGCAGTGGCTTCTTTTACCTAACTTATTTATTTTACTGTTATAAGGTTAACATGCAAGGCTATTTAAGGACTTGTGTGAGGCTATGCTGCCAATGTATGTATGTCTTGAAATTTTACTTTCTGATTCCCAGTATATTGTTTATTTCGGTAGTAAATATTCTATTTAAATTCAAGCTCATATTATAAGGGCAGAGAAACTTTAAAGTAAGATACACCGCTAAATGGTAAAACTGCCAGATTACAGTTGATACAGAGGTCATTTGTAATTGCAGCATTATAAGTATAAGTTAAGCTTTGCAAGACTAACTAACCCATCTCTGTTGTTCATAGTTTATACAAAGCTGACACACAGATTAATCTCATTATGCAGGCTCCGAAGTGCATCAGATTTATTTCACCTATAATATATATATATATATATATATATATATATATATATATATATATATATATATATATATATATATACCCATGGTAAGTGTATTTTTCTTTCTGAAGATTTTTGCACTTACTTATAATCTCAGAGTAAAAGATCTAGTAAACACTTCCATTTTACTTAGAATATAATGCAAAATATTTTTGTTGGAACCTATTTACACCCATAAGTTTCACCTTGATCAAGTTCACTAATCTAAACTGATAAAATGCTGACACGATGATTTTCAGGTGACAAGATTAAGTGCCCAGAAAAGTGGAAGTGGTCTTTTTTTTATTATTGATAGAGGTGAAAGCAAGCATCCTCAGGAAGGATTAGAGGATATAGGGAAGACTTACAGAAGGTGCCATTACATTAAAACTACCTTCTTGAGCAACAAAAGGAGAAAGGAGTTGTAGTTCCCAACCAAAGACAGACATGGTAGATAAAGAAGCATCTTGGCCTTCTCTAAGGCTTTACCACCCCACAACACCACTAGCTCTGGTGCAACTATTTGCACATCCACTGTAATTTATTCAAGGGTCTAGTGAATGTAGATAAAAACAATATAACTTTACTGGCAGAGTTAAATAGACATTCAATAATCACTGACTCAATACATTTCTTTGGCCTTCCCCATCCTGGCCATCAAGACTTTCTACTTCTGATCCATTCAGCTCCCCACTGGCTACCCATAGCGACATTGACAGCTGGGACTAGAGACTGGCAAGTTGAGCTACCATATTGAGATTTTTCAGATTTTGTTTTTGGTATGGCCTACTTTCATTCCCACTCTGTGTGCTTGAAGTGTGATGACATCACTGTGAAATAATCCATAGACAATCTGCTGGTCTGAATTAGTATTATTATGGCAGAGAAGGAGAACCACATCTCCCCAGTGTGCACCATCCCTTGCTGGGGAATCCAACTCTTCTCCTGTGAGAGGTGAGTTATCAAATATCCTAATTATATGACTCGGATACCTTTCTTTCCTGAAACCTGAATGTACAGTCCTGTGTTGTGAGAGAAATACAGTATTTTCATTTAATATTCAGCATACTATATATTTCTGTAAAACATTATTATTGGCTTTAGATTCAGTATTAGAATGAACTGAGGGTTGATTGGTCATCTAAATGAATACCCATTTTCGTTTATAAAGTATTTTAATTATTTTTAAACAGTTTACACTGAAAATGCTCCAAAAACTGGTGGAGAAGTGGTAGATACCTTCACCTAACCGCAGGCTGGAAATTTCATGTATTAGCTTTATGTAAAGGGGTTGTTGAGCAATGCACTGTCGGAAGCTCCCTATATTTTGGTAAATGCTCCTGGGGCATCTTTTATTTCAGCTTTCACCTCAGCAGGACAGAACCAGTAACAGCAATTGTGGGAAGGACTTTCATTTGAAGACTCATTTGAGGACTGCAACAGTGGTATCTGAGTACAGCATAAGATATGTGCTTCACTGACAATGTCTGTGCTCTAGACTTCAAATTATGGTAGCACACTACCAAACCATACCAGGTAAATATATCTGGGCCTAACAATAGACCCAGCATTATCCATTTTTCATTAATACAGCTAGAGTTGTCAGTAAAACACTATTGCAGTTCAAACTGTGTTACAAAATTTCACATCTCCCATACCCACTACCCACTAGGCCCCAGCCAGAAATGTTCATATTTCAAAAATTGAGTATGGACTACCACTAATAACACCTCAGTCATCTCTAACAGCCACAGATCTCTGATAGCTAAAAATAAAGTATGCAGATTTGTCCTTCTTGTAAATACTTATACCCATCACTGTGATCTCTTGAAAGGCCTCAGATTTCTATCAGTAGCAGAGCTACTCTTTTACTTGGCTCCAATCTTTACAAAATAATCACACAAGGTAATTGTTTTCTCCTTAAAACAAAATTCACTATTAGACACCAAACATGATCTCTTAGCGAAAACCTTATAGACGTCATGACTCTTAATAGACTATTCTTCAAAATACCTACTAGAGAAAAGGCATTCTTAAAACTTGCCCCTGTTACTTGGAACCACTAGCCAGCAGATGTCAGAAAGCAACACTCTCTGCATATTTTCAAAAATGAATTAAAAGAATATCTATTCAAAGAAGTGGACTATAAATGCTTGAAAGATAATAGCTAAAAACAAAAAAACAACAGTTCTCTGCTGCATTAAATGACCGTGTTGAAATGTTGCATTTGATGTGGAATTATTCCTGATTTAATTAACTTGATTATGATAAATGCAAATTATATATTTCTTATTATTTGCATGCCTGTCTGTTCCCCTTGTACCTAATTACTGTAATTCTACACGTATCCATTTGCTGTTTTGTTGCACTTTGACCCTGGGCCATGAGAGAAAAGAGTATGTTTACCAATTCATTTACCAAGTTACTATAATGAAATAAAATGCATACATAAATACATAAATGACTTCATCCTCTGCCTGCATACCTGTATAACTCTTACAAAGTCACTAAACTAGATATTAATCATGAACCATGCCTAAAATGAGAAACTTACAATTGAAAGAATGAAAAAACAGGCATAAACTTCAATATACATCTGAACTGCATACTGTGGAATAAAATCCCAGTCCAGGTTAGGCAGGGTCCCTCATTGACTCTCTTCAAGAGGAATCTTGATGAGTGGATGGGAGATCGTAGGTTTACCCCGGGTATCACTTCTGTGTCACTGTTAGATAGAGGCACAGTATACTAACCTAAAAAAAAAAAAGGCATAGCAAAAAAAAAAAAAATGGGTGTGTAAAAGCCAAGCACATTCTGGCTAGGCTTATAAATGCCCTAGGGCAGATAGCCTAGCATGAACCTATGAACCTATGAACCTATGAACATCAGAAGACTCTGTTTTCTATTCCCACACTATGATATTTGACTCAGTTTCAAATGGACACTGTAGTACAGTAAAATGATGGGGGGAGGGGTGCCACACTACTAAATGTGCTGCCTTTCAAATGAGACATTAAATTGAGGTCCTATGTGCCTACACTGCTGGAAGTTCGGGTAGGTATAAAACATCCCATAACACTTAATGGAAAGAGTAGGGGATTCTTTATTACAAAAACTTAAAATATTTTACACCTCATTTCAAGAAAAACTAAGGAAATACATATATAACATGCACAGATTTACAAATATGCTTTTCAAATTATAATTACCATTATCTTATTTCAACCCCCACTGTTTCTGCTACAACCAAAATGTCATACTTTTACACCTTCAGCTAAACTCCTCTGTTTATATTGTAACATTTCTTGTGCCTTACAATCCAAATAAACCATGCCCCTGTCATTACTATTTTACCTTGTGTAGTTTCTGATCTCATTTTTACTTATAACCCCCATATTGTGTCACATTCATATCAACATTTTATCTCTTCTCAATTGTACATCTTATAAACTTTTCTTCAAACCCCTTATTCCTATTGTACTTAAAAAGTGCACATACTCTTCTCCTCGGCTTTATACCCTTTTAGTTATTCAAAAGGGGTAGTCTTGGGAAATAATTTGTGCTCTTCTCCATCTTCATGTGAAATATATCACAAGGATCTATTTTGTTCCCCGTGCTATTTACTATGTATTTAGTATTTAGCTCTATTTCTCAAAAACACCGGGAAAATATAAACTCCCTACTCTTCTGGGATAACAAAAGCCCCACTTTCCTTTCCCTCCTGACAAGAAATAATATTGGCAAAGGGATTCTTCTAGCCTAACTTGAGTACTGCCTACCTCTTGTAGCATTTGACTCCCAAAGAACCTCTACTACCATCTAAACAATCTACAACTCCATTTAAAACTACATTACTCTTTCCCCAAAGTATGAACACCACTGTCTTACACTGGCCAAAGTCAAATGGCTCCCAGTTCAGCAACAAGCCAATGCATTCCTAGGCTCCCAACTTTTCCAGCTCCTGAAAGAAACTCCTGCCTTTCTCTTTCCTTTAGCTTACTTAGACAGTCATTGTCCTATACATTTGGATCTCATCTCCACTTAGAATGTCTAATGCAAGCGCCAAAGACCAAAATTTAAACATCAGTGCTTTAACCAAACCCTTGTATACTTGGACCAAAGCTCCAGGTGGATCTTCATTCAAATCTTCAAGACCTCTCTAACTATTCCTCCTTTCTGACACAACTTAAAGAAAACTTCACAGCACAAGCTGCTTATAAATGCTTTGCTACAGGCACATAACCAAGTATGTCTAAACTGACACATATTGCCTATCATTTTCACTACAGCATCTCTTCTCACAAAACTCCAGACATGTCGCTACTCTAACTGATGGATACATTGTACAGAGTGCCTTCTGTCAACTAGTTTCTTAAATTATTTTTCTATTGTATATTAACTATTCCTTTGTTTTTAGTGTGGTCTTTTGGTGTATAAATTATTTTATATTTTTCCATTTGATGTGTGCTCACATTCTGGGCTGAGACTGAATCCATTGGGATCAGTGTTGTACCCTAGCTAACAAATTCTATAAATAAATAAATAAACAAGTAAATAAATAAATAAATAATGACATTACCACATACCTTATTCCACTTTCCACCGATGCATGTTATAGTCCATACTTATTTGAATATCAGGGATTACTATAACTCATTGTAACTGTGGTTGCTTGCCTTAAATCATGACTGATCACAGGTAGTAGGGAACTCTTTTGCCTGGCTACCTACTGATACATTTCATTATCACCACATTTCCTTGATTATCCAGAGCTTTTACTGCTTGCTGACATGTCTACACATCATCTACAAACTTCTGTTTCTGGCTTATCTAGTCTTACCTGAACCCTACCTCAAAGAGTTGCTGATATGCTCATTCACTCCCACACATAAGCAGGAGCACCCCAGATATTACAACTGCTGGCCCTAACATGAGGGTGCTGCATGTATTATTATTATTATCCCCAACAAAGGTTATGCTATTAGTAGTCATCCACAGTGAAAATATAAAACTCCAGAAAACCAGATTGACTCAACACTGTCTAAGGTGCTGTCTGCTTATACAATTTTGTGATCCAATACAACAGCAATGCTGCTAATGATCTTCCCTGGTCAAAATAGAAATCTTTTAGTACACAGACTGCCTACATGGTATCTACGGTACTGTGTGCCTTATTATTTGATGATCTACCATAACAGGTATGGTGCTAGTAATCCTCCATACTTAAAAAAGAGAATACCTGTAACTTGGATAGTCTGCATGGTTGTTATGGTGCTGTGTGGTCTATTATTTGGGGATTCTTCCACAAAAGCAATGCTGATGGAGAGCTCAAATGGAGAGCTTCAATAATTCAGACAGCCTACACAATGTCCAGGATGCTGCATGGTTTATTATTTGGTGATCCGCTAGTCAGCCTCAGAGATCAAAACAGAGAACTCCAGCAACCTATACTGCCTGTGTGGTGTCCAGGTATCAGTGGCAGACTAGCATGGACCATGGGTATACTCAAGTATTTGAAAAATCAACTGGAAAAGAGAACATATTGGATATAGTTTGGTCAAAGTTAGATAAAAAGAGGCTAAAGGTTGTGGTGAATCAGGGTTATTTAGATCTAGTATGCCATGGAATTTTGTGTTTATTTTTCATAGATAGAAGAAAAGAGAGTTATAAACATATGCTCATTTTATACAGCTGATTTTGTAAAGGTAAATGAGGACTTAAGGAATTGGAAGGAAGCTATATACCAAGCTGAAAGGGATACTGGATGAGAACAATTTTGTGCTTATATACTTCAATGAATGTATGTCCCTTTACTTCCAGCTAGGTCACTAACAACTAAAGCCTCTTGGTGGAATAGCGAACCAAATAAATATAACAAAAGAAGTATCTCTGGAAGAACTATAGATTCCATCCAAATAAGGTTAATAAGGGAAGGTATAAGCAGGTCAGAGCTGTGTTTAGGACACGCATAAGGCAGATGAGACATAACAATGAGTTGAACCTTGCTAAACACACAGTAGATAACAAGAAATACTTTTATAAGCACCTGATGCAGTGTAAGTGTAATAATTCCAACAGTATGCAGAATAATAAATTAATAACTGATTTAAGTCACTTAGAAAGTCTATGCTTAAATAAAATAGTTATATCAAAGGGTGATGATAACTATATTAGTGTTACTTTTTCATGTAATTTAAGTGGACAATGCTGTAACTTGGTCTGTAAAACTAATTTTAAGTAAAATGGAAAAATTACTCTACTTTGGCAGCTGGCACATATATTATTAATGGATATTTTCTTAAGTCTGTTATTAATATTATTATACCATGCTTGATACAATTATTTCAAAATCACTGGAAACAGGATATGTACCAAGATTATAGAAGGAGGCAATAATCATTCTATTGCTAAGGGGGGAGATGTATCTGTCATTGAGAACTGTAGGCTAATTATGGACGGTGCAGTGGTGCAGTGGTAGGTTCCTCAGTTTGATTCTTGGCTGGGGTGCCTTCTGTGCGGAGTCTGCATGTCCTCTCTGCATTCATGTGGGTTTCCTCCCATGTTACAAAGACATGCATCTGGAGCGTTTCTCTCCAGGCGTCTGCGGATAATTGGCTTCATTCCAAGTCAGACTTTCCTGGTTAACAAATGTTAAATAAATTATTTTAATGTGCATATTAGGGAAGTGTTTTGATAGACTTATCTCTAAATATATAGTGGATTCGTTAGATCCAAGGTTGAATATCACTCAGCACGGCTTTAGCCAAGGAGAATCCTGTATGACAAATTTATTGTCCTTTTATCAAACATTATGAGAAGCATTTGGTCATGGGTTGCCAATGGAAGTTATTCACCTGGATATAGCTAAGGCATTTGATACTACATCATAATAAAGTAATTACTATGATGACAGGATATGGTTTAAACCAATATGTAATAAGATAGGTAAGCAATTGGTTATATTATAGACCTAGTAAGATAAGATTATATGATACTCTTCTTGTGTCCAAAATAAATTATTCCAGTGTTCCTCAGAGCTGTTCTGGGGCCAGTTTTATTTAGTATTTTCCTGACTTCTTTCCCATCTGTAAAAGGGTTGTGGTTGAGTAAATATGCTGACAACTCTAAGGTATGACCAGTAATTACTTCAGCTATGGAGCAAAGTGTAGTTCAGAAATATTTAGATGAATTGTTCACAAGGGCAACAACTAGGGCAGCCATGGTGGTGCAGTGGTTAGCATTGCCGCCTCACAGCAAGAGGTTCTCCGGTTCGATCCTCAGCTGGAGTGCCTTCTGTGCGGAGTCTGCATGTCCTCCCTGTGGTCCGGTGCCTCCCACATCCCAAAGACATGCTGCAGGTGGATTGGACACTCTAAATTGGCCCTAGGTGTGTGTGTGAGTGTGCCTTCTGTGGAAGGTTCTGGCAACTCGACACCGTAAAACTCCACTGCCATTCAATGTGCGGACAAGGTGATCCGCTGTGGCGACCCCTAACTGGGAAAAGCTGAAAGAAGAAGAAGAAGTTCACAAGGGCAACAACTAATAATATGGAGTTTAAACTGAAGAAGACTTGTACTATGCGTTATGAAATGAATAATTTATGCTATCCCTATTCTATGAATAATGTGTTGAATACTGTGACTGACATTAAATATCTGGAAAAAAAGACTGACAGAAAGTTATGGTTTGATTCATATCTGATGGATATTATCAGAAGATTTTGAAATAATATCTTAAGAACTATAGTATACAGGGATAGATAAATAGATAGATAGATAGATAGATAGATAGATAGATAGATAGATAGATAGATAGATGTGGTGGAAATATATGCATGCATAGCTATGTACTGATTGGAAGACTGAAAAAGGATACAGATTGTTAATACTATAATATTTAAAGTGTTTTACATGGCAGATTAAAGGTTTGAGTGGAAAGAGCTATACTAAAAGAATGAAGGAGATATCTTTATTCTCAATTAGATACAGATTATTAAGGAGGGAGTTAATTCGCATGTATAAATGCATTAATTCAGAAACTTAAATGGTAAGTTTAGGCATATATAGGATGTATAATCAGAAAGGAACTAGAAATAGAGAATTTACAGTGGAAACAGGCAAGCATAAAATAAGTTTATGAAAAAATATTTTCACTTAAGAGTAGGCTATTGATGGAATTGTTTGTCTCTAAGAATTAGAAAACTAGGATCTGTTTCATTATTTGAATAATGATTAGACAGATTCCTTGGTAAAAGGATATAATGACACTAGGCATTCTGGAGGCAAGCTGTCAGAAGGCCTTTAAGGCCCCACACTTGTATTTAACAACATTGAACATTGAACTATTGTAGGCTTGCACTTTGATAGGTTTGTACACAGTTACTATAAAGTGTCTTTGTGTGATACATTAATCCTGCCCTGAAGTTCTACTTCCCTTCATTTTTCTGCATCTTCACATACTCTACAGACATAGGGTAGTAAATATTTATTTTTGTATATTAGGTGTTATCTGTTATTTCTGTTGAATAAGCTGACAAATCATCCAGGATCATTTTAACTCATGGCACTTCAGTCCTCCTTCTTTCTCTTTCTATAAAATTAATAAAGTTGCCCAGGTTTCCTGTTAGCTGCTCCTGTTCTAGTCTAGAGTCCTGACAAGTTAGTTTCCCACTTCTAGGTTGCCCAGATCTGAATTCTGTCATGTATAACTGGCATTTTGGAAACTGCTGCATAAAAATATTATGGAAAGTTTGATTTTGTTACATACAAGCACAAAGCATTTCCAAAACGAACATGAACCCTGGCAGCATTACATATGTTCTGGCTAAATAGCTAGTACTTCACACCATTGGCTGTCTCATTTTGCTCCATGCCATATCCTCAGCCTCCTACCCAAACTCACATTTGTATATTTCAAGTTTTTCCCAACATTTCTGCAGTACTATAAAAAACATCAACTACCATACCACCTTTAAGCAAGAATACTTATCAAATTCTAGTGGATACTTTTATTATTAAACAAGAAATGTCTTTCTTAAATTATCACTTATGACTTATGTAATCATACACTTATATAAATGAAAACAAACCATACTGACATAATTTTAGTTGCTAACATAATACATAACTTATAGTCTATCCAGTCATTGTCAGTCAAACATTACATAGCTCACTCAGTTCCTGCCTTCTTTTAAACCTCACTCCTTGCCTGCATGTATTATTCCCACAATTTTCATTTTTCCATGTAATTTGCTCCTACCCTTTTATAAAATTCAATTTCCAGTTGTTTTATCCCAGTTACTATATTCACTACTTCTAGTAAAGTTGGTTTAGACTTTGATTTCTATTTTCTAGTAATTGTTTTTTTTTTTTTGAAAGCCAGCATAATTAGACTTAACAAGTCTTTACTATGTCTAGGCAATTCCTATTCTGTGTCACAGCTAAAAAAAAATATTTTCCTTAGTCATAACAATTTGTTCACCAAGTATTTCTGATAGAGTAGTCTGCAGGGAATTTTTAAAGTCTGTCAACCCATTACACTGCCAGAAAATACATTCCCAATTACCTCTTTTTTCCCTATTACACCTCCAACATCTTTTTGGAGTCACTTTGGGTTATAAAATACCTATGCAAATACTTCCAAGCAAAGGTCGTAAATCTTCTAGACTTTGTTGCATATTTTGGATACAGATATATATCCCCCTATTGTTTCTTATTGAATTGCTTATCCAGTCTCTCTTCGCAATCCTTTCTAACTTCCTCTGACTGATTCTTATAGTTATCATGCAATATTTTAAATGCTCTACTAATAATTTTTTTTAACAGTAGCTTCTATTCTAGATTCTACTAGAAACTCTACTAGTGCTGGTCTTTTGCTTAAGATTCCCCCTATTTCTTTCTCTTTGCCTATGATCTGATATCAATCCTTGATCTGGAAGTTAATCTCTAGCCTGCAGTTCAGATAAATTCTTGGCCTCATCCCATTCTATTACCTTTCCCTCTCTAATTATTTGCTCCCAATACCTTGGTTCTTTTGCCAGTTTTTTCCATCAAATTTCAGCCATTTCGTTCATAACCCTAATTGCAGTCATCTCTATTGGCAGAATCCCCTTTCTCCATTCCCATGTTGAATTCTAGTGGATACCTTGAATAAAATATCTACCTTGCTTACCTATATTCTCATAAAATCAGTCAAATACTGTCTTACACTCTTACTTCTCTTTAAGGCAACCTGTAAAAAATCTGTCAGTATGCAATTATAGACATAATTAATCAATTATTTCCTTCTCACCAAACATACTTACACTGAAACCTGATATATAACAATCAATAGGTAGTCTCATACTTCTGATATATAACAATCAATAGGCAGTCATATACTTTCTTGTAAATGCACAGCTATGTGAATTACATCTGTTTTAGAAATACTGAAACCCAAAACTTCAATCTCTAAAAGAAAACAAAAAAGAAACAATTTACTTCCTCTCATAAACTATATAATATTGCTTGTATTTTTTGCTCTAATATTCTTATGTAGGATGTGTAATTTTATTCTTCAAAGTAGCCTAGCCTCCCAAATGATATAATATTGCCGGCCTATTGATTTATTTATTGCCATTGCTTTGCTAGCTGTATTTTGCACTTTCCATGACATGTACTACAGACTGCTGTAGCACAACCTAGTGATCCTTGTTTTTGATCCTCAGTAACTCAAGAGGTAGCACACTCACTTTTGGTGCAGAAGGCAGTGGGTTCTATTCCCACATCAGATATATGGATTCATTTACCAGTCACCAGTGAGTATCTCAGGGTTCTGTGCTGGGACCATTCTTATTTGGCATCTACTTCCCTGAGGAAAAGGCTAATGTCAAGGGCCATTGGCTAACCAAGTTTGCAGATGAATGCATTTTGGGAGCTATCATAGATGCTGTCATGACACAAACATCTTACAAAAGAGTTTAAAACAGACAAATGACTGCTGCCAAAGTCACGGATTAAAACTCAATGCCAAAAAATACATTATACTTCTTTTTTTGGAAAATGCCACCCAGGCTAATTACTTCATCAATAAGACATCTGTAAGAGTTGACTTGGTAGTCAGTGATCTGGAAACAAATGTAGACAGTAATCTGGTCTTTGACCAGCATGTGGCCAAGGTGGTAAGAAAATCCTTATATGTCACCCAGCTAATAAGTAATGGTATGGAACCCAGGTCCAAGGGGAGTTATACTGCTACTTTAATCAGCCCTTATCACACCCATCATTGAATATAATGCCCTCTTGTGCATGGACCTGGTCAGACATATGCAACAGCTGGAATGCCCACAAAGTTTTCTTACAAACAGAATCCAGGGTATAAACATATTGTCCTACATAAATTGCCTTAAAGTCCTATCTCTATACTCAGGCTCCTAGAGGTTACTGAGAGGCAATCTGTGCCTGGCAAACAAGGCACCCTTGGATCCAGTTCTGATGAAGCTTTTGAGATCTGTAAAATGAACATCAGAACCACTAGAGCTTCTTCTTCTTTCAGCTTTTCCCGGTTAGGAGTCACCACCTCAGATCACCTTATCCACTCATGATTGGCAGTGGAGTTTTACAGTGTCGTGTTGCCAGCCCGGTGCCCAACCTTCCACAGAAGGCACACACACACACACACACACACACACACACACACACACACACACACACACACACACACACACACACACACACACACACACACACACACACACCTAGGGCCAATTTAGAGTGTCCAATCCACCTACAGCATTTCTTTGGGATGTGGGATGAAACTGGAGCACTGTTGCATAGCCGCAATACACATTGATGAGACAGATATGTGTCTTAGAGGATCCCCATGGGCTGGAACAGGCTCTCCATGCATGTGAAGCAGAATTCATCCCTAACCCTATTTAAGTGTATCCTTGACCAATGGATAGGAAATTGGAAATTCATCCTGGATCGGGCTCCCATGTGTCTGATAGATAGAGGCAGACAGTAACTATGTCCAAACTAGTATTACCCCTGCACAAAACCGATATTAACTTCATAACATACCCCTTCCTAATAAATCCCCAGAATACATAGGGACACAAATGGGTTAGGTTGCATGGCTAGGCTTATAAAGACACTGGTGGTTGTTAGCCTAGCATATACTTATGAAACGATCTCTCAAAACTTCTTATTTTTATCTGTCTTCTACTGTTTTGTTACTTTCTATTCAAGACAATGTTTTATTCAGCATTAGCTTCAGAGTTAGATGCAGCAGTAGCCATTGTGCTATGCAGCTCCCCTGCCTTCACCTGCTGTGTCCTCAGCAGCCTCCAATGCAGCCTTTCTGCAGAGAAAGAAGGCTATCAGTGACACCAGGATGGTTTGCTGGTGCCAACTGTTGCTGTTTCTGTTGTGGGTTTGTAGGCTATCCATCTGTGAGTGTCAACAGCAGATCCTGCTGACTCACAGAAATGAAAGAGGAAGGACTGAAGGTAGCTGGGGTGGACAAGTAGCTGTAGACTGTATTGACATCCTGGAGTGCATCCTCAAGCAACTTGCAAAGTTTCAATCCCATATGGCCTAGACCAACCAAGCCAGCACTAACTGGCCCTAGACATTAGGGTAGTCATGGAGGTGATGGAGGAGAAGGACTTATAGTTGTGTATACTACTGTGTTGTCTGGTAGGCAGTCTTTACCCCACCCTATCACACATTTAGCTGTTCCCTTTCTTTGTGTGTTAGTTGCCTCTCCATTTTTGTCTAATCTTCCACATTATCACTTGTCCTCCTTATCTATCTCTTTCTTTTGTGGACACCTATTTGTCAGCACCACCCATTTCTTTATCAGCCTTTTGTTTCAGTTTGTCTGCCTTGTCACCAATCCTATACCCTCTTTTCTACCCATATCTTTCATATTTTATCTTCCCCATTACCTTTCTTAAAATATTTAAAAAAATGGACGTATATCCTGCCAAAAGAATATACCTTTCCTCCCCCACCCCACATTACTCTTCCCTTCCTTTCCCCTTGTCATTCTGTTTGTTCCTTTTTCTGACTGTCTTATCATAGATTTCCTTCCCATTATAATATGAACATAAAAGGAACTTTGTTGTCTAGCTATAGTCCGCGCCCTCTCATGTGCTGCTTTTGGCCCATTGATCCACATGTAGGTATACTACTTGCATGCTACTGAACTTATATGGTCATGTGACCTGATGTAGTGCAGTCCATTCTTTGCAGGGTTCCTCTTCCATTTCTCAATGACTTGCCTACTTATGCAATTTTATCCCTGGAATGTCATGCAAGGTCACTCCTTCTTTATACTTAATCTCTGTTTAATTACATTTCACAACTTTCTCTGGACTATTTTTCACTATGTAGCTACACAATTTTTTTTTTTTGTGAACCCTGGCCTCAGTGTGCCACTTTTCTTTAAGTCAAAGGAAAATATGCCCTTAGAAGAAGAAGAAGAAAGATAAAATATCAGGGATAAGAGACAAATTCAGGAATTATTATTAGCGTATAAATATAATGAATATAATTGTGTTGTCATTTATTCTTTACAAGGGAACAAAGTTCAATGGAAACTGTAGATGTGCATGATTAACTTGTTGATAAGAGACCAAATAGGTTGCTGCATAAGAAATGATTAAGTGGTATTCTTCTAAAAGAAGCAGACAATGTTATGTAATGCTGTGATTATGCCATAGCAGAGCAATTGCAAGTGTACAGTTAAATGCATTCATTGAAAAAAGGGTTGTGTATTTTATTACATGTAAACAAAGTAATACAATTTATAGAAATGAACCACAAAATGAAATGTTAATCCCTCACTCCATTTTTTTGAATTTCTAATAATTACATAGCTTGCCTTTTATCTACAATACTACCATTCTATGTCTCTTCAAATGCTCCATATTTAATAACTAATAAATGTGTAGGTATATTTTATACTGTAATAGTTTCTTTTATTCCATATGAATGTAATCCAGTTAGCAAATGTAGGTGTGACTGTTAATGAATATTACTTAATATCTGTTCATTTATATTACTGAATGTCTGTCTAAAAATATAGTATGTTGGAGATTTTCTCCCTGGATCTCAGCTGAAAAGATTTTTTTTTTAACTAAATCTATTCAGACAAAACTGGTAAACAAAAGTCAAATAAATAATAAATAGATACATAAATAATTCAATACTGCAAACATGAATCAAATATTGCAATCAAGTAAAGAATACAATAAAAAATGTATAAGACTGCATGAAATAAAAAAAAAATAAATACAATATCATTCATGGACCTAAGATAGGAAGTGATAAGATATATAGGAAGTATGGTAAATTTGAAGTTTATTCCTCAAGTACTAGATATGGGTACAAAGAAAGCATAAGATTTTTTATACTGTCCACCATGTCTTTCTAATGGCTGCTTTCCTTTACCCAATCTGCCTATTTATTCACTTCTAGGGGATATTCGCCAGCCTGGGTAAGACAGAACAACCCACTCATTTCCCTGGGTGGCGGTCCTAATCAGTGCATCCATTTCTCTAGAGAGCTGAGAATTAGAAGATTAGACTGATGGGCTCACAGACATTTCTTTTACTCCATTTGGAGTTTCTAATCTATACTGTATCTCTCTAAAGCTTTGCTACTGCTGCTGACCATGAGATAAATGTATGACTCCACCCACATAATGATATCTGACCCCCAAGTGAATGCATAATTGGCAGAATCACTCCTTACAAGTACTAAAGCCAGTGGTCCCTCCTGACATCACTCAAGTAGTGAATCAAAACTACCTCCCCAGTCTTCTGTCTCCAGGCATTTGTGATGCTAATTGAACACAGATCACCTGGGTCATAGTCAGGGTTTCATTGCTTTGCATCATATGATTGGGGTGAGTGATTAATTAGTTTTGAAGAAGTTGTGGTAGTAATAATCACTTTGCAAAATGTGTAAAAGAAAATATGTGTTTTCCATGAAATTTGATGTTATTTAAAAAAAAATAAGCATCTTTATTAAATTATCACTTATGCCATAGGCAATCTTACATGAAAACAAACCATATTGACATATTCTTAGTAACAAACATTATAAATCACATATAATCTTCTATAAAGTCATTGTCAGTAAACATTACATAGCGTATTCAATTCTTGCCTTCATCCTCCAAAACATTATTCTGCATGTATTTTTCCCACTTCCTAGCTTTTCTATGTCTTTTATCTATGTTATTATATAGACTACTTCTAGTACATTTGGTTTAGACTTTGGTTTTCATTTTCTAATATTATTGAGACAAAATATGAACATAACTAATTTTTTGGTACTGTTAAAATATAAAGCCTGAGTTTGTGAAATCAGAGAGTAAAGGGGTAGTTCGACAATGAAATCAGTTAGACTCTTTGCGAGAGAAGCTCTGGATTAATAAATAAAGTGCTGAATTTAAATTAGGTAAATATTCAAAGTCTAATTTTTCTGTCATAAACTACGTTTCAACCATTAAAATCGAAAGGCACTGAAAAGAAAGCAGTGTGGGACGACTGACTTATTCAGGTAATCAGGACCCCAAGTAAAATCACGGTGTTGAAACAACTAATATACCGATATAAAATGCACTACATCCTCTTTCAGATGTAAAACTGAGTTATTGAGTAAGGAAGATAATTCAGCTAATATTTTGTATGTGTTCCTACTGAGTAACTGAGCATGGAAAAACAGACTCACAGCATGCAAGTACATAATAAATGTGCATCTGAACAGTCAGACAGGTGAAGAGCTACTTTGAGTACTGTACAGTGCCATAGCAAGTCCCCGCAGGACTATGCTGATTTATCTACAAGCTTAGGTAGCCTACCAAAAGAAAAGAATCTATAAAATAAGCTAATTTGCTATAACAATAAATACATGCACCAAGAAAGCAGGCACTTGTAACTCTTATAAGTCGAAATGAAGAGGAGCTGAAATGACTGAAAGGTTTTAGGTGCTTTCTATGACTCAAATCCAACAAGATGAGTGAATGGTATAGTTAATGTTGCGAGATAGTACTTGATTTACACTTGTTTTGTTATATAAGGCTAGAATAAAGTGATTAAAAGTGAACACTACCACACCTCTCAACCTTCAGAAGAGATAATCTGAGCAAAGCCCCTGAAAATTAGGGACATTTGGTTAGTATCACATACACCTGATTAGAAAAAAAAATAGGAATATTCATGGCAAAATAGAGTTGCTGACAAAAGCAACACAAAGTTGAGTTTTACTTTTATTTCATTATAGCACATTATGTTATTAGTTTGCAATAGTGCAAATGTTACTGTTCCCTGCAAAACCTTTCTCTTAAAACACAGAAAACAAACTCACACTGCACTATCAAAAATATTTTATACCAGAATATGTTCTATATAAAACTAATTTCTATCAAACATGGTATGGAAGCATATCTACCAACTAATTCATTTAAATTACCAAAGAAAACATACCAGCAGTCTTCTAGGAGCATCGCATTACACTCCACAGACCAGTCCAAAGAAAATAAATAACCTCATATATCATAATAATTGACTCTTGCTTTTGTTTATTGGTGCAGTGTTGGGGTATCCATTTGTTTTTCCATTGACCCAAGATGGACAAACAGCTCAGCATCAGAAGCAAGAGTTAGAGAGTATGTGAAATAAATTAATGTTAGCTTTCCTTCCTCAAAGGAGGAGGTGGTCTTTGCCAGTGCTGGGCCTTGCCTTTAGTGGAGACAGGAGAATGAAGTTCATACAGTGGTGTGCTGCTGATTAGCAAGATCTCATGTTTTTACTTTTTTTTGAAGGAATGAATGAACCATTAGGAAAGGGAAAGTAATTTTAGGTCAGAGAAGATGGTAAGGGCAAACAATTTAAACTAAAAAATCTCATATTGTGTACTTCCTCTAAATATTCTCAATGCTTGTAGGATATAGGATTTATTTTAATAGAAAATGAACATATACAATGCTTTAAAGAGGTAGCATACACAGTGAACATTTGCCAGAATCAAATAATGACTATTACTACCTAATGATGGAAATGTAATAACTTGCTATAAATTAGATAATTAGTATTATATGCAATAATGCATTTTCAGAAACACCCACATCCTAATGGGGAAGATAAATTATGTTAGGCTAGTTAATGCCTCCTTCAATTTCACATGTATCCATAATGACTAGGAACTGCAATTCTAACAGAAATTCCTTATTTTACCCAGGCTTAGGATATGTGCATTTTTAATATCATAAATGCAAAGAAAAAGAAGCAGGCATTATAAATGCAAAATTTAAGATTTAATTTTTACTGGACAAATAATTATTTTATGCATAATCATTCCTAAAAGAGAATGAAACACCACCACCATCAGAACTGTTTCTACAGCTGTAAGCAGATATAACCAGTTGAAAGACTCATTATATCTGCTTACAGCTGTAAGCAGATATAACCAGTTGAAAGACTTTCATATTTGTTATTAACCATGTCCACTGGTGATACAAATGTCATCATCTTCCGAGGTAGAAAGTCTAGCTTACAAGTGACACTTCCTTCAACTGTCCAGACTACACATGAACAGCAAACTGAGACTTTTACAATCTAAAATAATACACCATTTAGAAATGCAGGACACTTCAAAGGACTAAGCATGCAATTAGCACAAAAATACTGCTCCCTAAGCAACTACATAGCATAATATATTTAAATATACTGTACTTAAATGACTAAATTTAAAAATAATGATCCTAACATTCACACTTAAAATCTAAGTAAGAGTGCTGATTGTACCTCTATGGAAGCATTCTGCGCATGCTTATGCTCTATAGATGTAAGTGATGTTCATAGGTTCATAGGAGGTTACTAGGCTAATGGCCTAGCCATATGTAGGTTCTCTATTACAAAATCACAAACACAGTTTGTCGAGTGTGTCTTGATCGAACTGAAAAGAGCGAAAAGGCAAAATAGCAAAGCGGCTTTTCAGCAAATTTTTTCCATGGGAAAGAATTTGCTTGGCCCCTTTCATTACTTTGTAGTTTTTGGCACTGTAGTGCGATCTCGGAGTTGGTATATTTAAGTAGGGGGTGTGGGGGGGTGTAGCCCCCCACATTATGTAATGTTTATTTATTTATTTATTTATTTTTATTTTGGAACAGCGATTTTTTTTCCCTTGGAAAAAAGTCACTGTTCTGAGGTTTCGACGTTGTAAGCTTTTGCTTACATAGGGTCGATTAATTATCGTTCACTTCTGTAAGTGTGCGATAATATAATATAGACCCCATATTTATCCTGAGTTTCTCTGATTGTTGGTGGTTAGGTGATTAAAGTTCACAGAGGTAAGGGTCTATGGTAGTTAATACCGATTTCCTCAGTCCAGAAGGGAAATGGGGACCACACCATTAGTGAATTTTCTGTCACCCATCTATTGATCTATGTTACATTTCAAGAGGACCAGGAAGGGGCTCTGTTTCACTTGGACTGGAAGCTTGTTCCAGAGAAGTGGCAGTCTCTGGGTGATGTATCTACATCTCCAGCATGACCTGTTCATCTCAGAGACTTGGTTAGGATCCCTGGAGTGATTGACCCTCCTGTTGTTTGATTTTTGATTGTGTAGCACTTCCATCAGTGCTGGGTCAGAGACTACCATGTAAACCAGGCACAGGTCACCCCTTAGAAAACTGTAGGAGACAGAATACAGTGAGAGGGCTTTCATACTTTCCACTGTTTTGTAAGACTTGTTTTGTGCACCCTGTAATTTCTTGGTCAGAACCATTTGTGGTCTGTCCAGTTGTTGCCAGTGTTTAGTGCGCTACAAGCAAAAGGAACATTGCACTCAATAATTGGTCTGATGAGGTTCAAGTGTAATGGAATTATAACATCCTTTGATCTAGATGTGATGCCTTTACTTATAAGATGTGTCATATAGAAGGATTTCCTTACTACTGTGAATACATGGTGGTCAAAGTTCAGATTGCTATCAATCTGACTACCCAGATCACATACCACTGGGTCTACATTTGGGGGAGGTGCTCTCTATAATGGTAACAGCAGGGATGCCAGCTTTCCCAAAGGGAATAATAAAGCATTTGTTTTGTATTTAGCTTTAATCCATGGCTGTGGCACTAATCATTTGTCTGTGTTAACTCTGTCTGCAGTATAATAACATCATTGGGGGACTCAGTGATTGCTCCCAATTTATAATCATCAGTGAACTTTGTGAGCCACAGGACATCCAATGAGCCTGGAATTCTGAGAAATAAATTCCAAACAGTAATGGGCCCAGTACAGAACCCTGTGGTATGCCACTGGTGACTGGTCTTTTGCTAGAGGTGAAGTCACCCACATTGACAGTATGTGCCCTAACGGTGAGCCAGTTGGCTACCCATCTGGTAATGTAAGGGTTAATTCCCAATTGGGAGATTTTTTTTTTCTATAATACCTGAGTAGGGGATTGTGTCAAATGCCTTTGCTAAGTCAACATAGGCTGAACGCACTGTCTTTCCCTCGTCCAGGGCCTTGGCGACTTTCTTGACGTCAAACATGTTTCACATGCATGATCTACCTTTGACAAATTCAAACTGGGATGGGTCCAGAGTTTGGAGATGACCTATGTCCTTGTTAATAAGGTCCAAAATGATTCTTTCTATGGCTTTGCAGATGAGACTAGTCAAGCTTATGGGCCTATAATTCTAAGGGTCAGTTTATAGTCACCCTTTGTGCAAAGGGATTATTGTTGCTGTCCTCCACTCCTCTAGAACATAGCTAGTTCTCAGGCTGTGGTTAAGCAAGGATCCAAGTGGATTTGCTAGATCATGTTTTAAGATATTTGAAAGAAAACCTGAGATGTTGTCTGGTCCCATTGATGTCGTGCTTTTGGCCTTGGAGAGCACTGAGATGACCTGCTTTCTTAAGATAATAGGCTGAGAAATAGTAGCAGGTATACTTTGGGGGATGACTGGAGGGGAGGGGGGTAAAGTTTTCTCAAAATCTATCAGCTAGCAGGTTGGCTACTACCTCTGGTTGAGCAGGGGTGGTACCATACACAACCAGTTCAGTGCATAGTTGGGTATTCTCTTTTAAATTTTGGATGTAGTTAAAGAAAACCTTGTGATTATCCTTAACTCGGGAGGCTATTTTTGCTTCATAATTAGATTTGGAGGACTTGATAAAATCTCTAATTTGTTTGTTTATGCTAGAGAGGCATTTCTTCCTCTTCTGAGTCATTTCCCTCTTGTTCTTGGACACTAGTTTCTTTCTCTTGTTGTATAGCTTGCTAATACTGGAGTTCCATCAGTGTGACTTGTTTTTTCAGCAAGACATGGTTTTAATCTGGTCAGGAACAGCCAATTCTATACAACTGTTTAAGTGATTATACAGGGCATTGGTATACACCTCTGCAAAGGAGGCCATGTTATCTGTGTTTGAGGGGGCTTTGAAATTTCTTATACCATCACTTAATAGGAGGTAATTTGTCTTTGAAAAGTTTTTAAGCATTTTTGAGGATGATGGGGTATCTGGTCTTATAATTACATTGAACAAGACTGATTTATGGTCCGATCTTACCAGGGAGAATGTCACAAATGGGAGGGGGTACAATACTCTCCCATGTTAGTGAGAGCTATGTCCTGGACATTTGAGCCTCTTGTGAGTGTGCTGACTAGCTGCTCTAGAGCATTTGCACTGACAAAGTCCAAGAACCTTTAGGCCAGCATATTTGTGGTCGTGTATGTTTTTCAATTGATGGCAGAATAATTAAAATCAATGACGAGGTAGGAGGCTTTGCCTATAGTTAATTGGATATGGAATAGCTTGTGAGAGTCATACTGTTTGACCACTCTTGAGGTGTACTTATCTTTAATGAAGATGAATACATCTCTTTCTTTAGTTCTTTCATGCTCAGTTTGGAGTCTGAACATGTGGACGGAATTGTAGCCTTGCATGGCCGTGGTGCTTCCTCTGATTCTAGCTCTGACATCCTTATTCACACATCTCTTTTCCTCAACAAACCATACCAGGAATATGAAGCTGTTAACCTGTTCTATTATTTTCTCTATAAACACAGTTTTCAGCTTCTTCTGATGCCTCTATTTGCTGCCAAGACAACTGTCTTGTCTTTACTCAGTTTTATCCCATGTGCCTTCAGCCTTCAGGTTCACATTTCATCCTTACCATTTGGTGAAGTTCTTGTTCAGAGTGTGCTTATAATGCTACAGTATCTGCACACAGTAACTTTGCAGAGTTACCCCCTCTGCCCTGTTTGTTAATGTAGCCCATCACCAGTGTGAACAGCAGTGGGCTCAGAGCTGAATCCTGATACATGTCCACTTCTACTGAAAACCCCTATGTGTGAGTCCAAACATTGTTCAGACTTGTGCCATTGGGTCCATGTATATTGCCTGAACTAATTCTGCCAATGTTTTTAGGACATCAGACCACCACAACTCTGCTCAAATCATCTTTCAGGGGATCTTATCATGTGCCTTCTGAAAGCCTAAGAATGCCCAGCTGGACTTTCCCCTCATTTTTAGCTTCTTCTCCACCATCTATCTCACTGCAAACATTAAGTTAGCTGTGCTGCATCTTGATCTGAATCCAAGCTGATCGACTTCCATCTAACTTTGTCCTGTTCTACATATTTATCAACCACCATCTCCAGCATGTGCATGCAATGTGGCTTCATAGGTTCATAGGTTCATAGGTAGGTACTAGGCTATTGGCCCAAGGGCCTACGTAAGCCTAGCCAGCAAGGTTCCCTGGCTTATGCCACCCAAGAAAGCTATTTTCCTGTGCCACTGTCGAGCAGAGAAACAGAAGTGATCCCTGGGGTGTATTTCCTATTTCCCATCCACTCATCAAGATTTATCTTGAAGAGTGCTAATGAAGAACTGTGCTTGACATAGATGGGTAGCCTGTTCCAGAGTATGGGAAGTCTCCGGGACAGGAATCTATCCCTCCAGCATGTCCTGTTTATTGTGGTGACAAGGTTTAGTTCCCTAGAGCGTATAGCTCGGAGGGATTGGGATTTCTTTAGGTGTAACATGTCCAACAGCTCTGGGTTTGACATAGCTTTATATGTTAGGCAGAGATCACCTTGGAGTAGGTGATATGCTACAGAGTAAAGTTGGAGTTTTTTGAGATGGTCAGTATAGGGCATTTGTTTGAGGCCAGTAATCCTCTTTGTGAAGTACTTCTGTGGCCTTTCCAGCTGCTGCAGATGTCTTGTGAGGTACATTCCAAAAGGGGCTTTGTACTCTATAATGGGTTTAATGAGTGTCGAGTAGAGAGGAACAATGACCTCTTTCTTCCTGGATGAGAACCCTTTTGTGATGAGGCGTGCCACATAGAAGGACTTCCTGACTACTGTGGCGATGTGACTATCAAAGGAGAGACTACTGTCCACCTGGGTCCCAAGGTCTCTTATCACATATTCAGTGTTAAGTAGATTGCTGCCTATGTGGTAGTTCATGGGTACAGAGTTTTTACCAAAGGGGATGACACTGCACTTTTTGGCATTGAGCTTGAGGCCATGGCTCTGACACCAGGCATCTGTCTCAGCAAGGCCCTACTGTAGGATGTCCACATCATTTGGGAACTTGACTATGGCTCCTAGTTTGCAGTCATCTGCGAACTTCATTAGCCAGAGGCTTTCTGTGTTAGCCTGTATGTCAGAGAAGTAGATACCAAACAGAAGAGGTTCCAGGATGGAACCCTGTGGTACTCCACTTGTCACTGCTTTGAGGTCAGATTTGGAGTCTGCAACTTTGACAGTGTAGGTTCTGTCAGTGAGCCATTTGGCAACCCATCTTGTGGCATAGAGATTTATACCTAGTTTAATGAGTTTAGCTATAAATCCAGAATGGGAGATGGTGTTGAAAGCCTTGGCGAGGTCAAGATAGGCTGTGTGAACCACCTTACCCTCATCCGTGGCTTTGGTGACTGCCTCAAAGAAGTTGATCAGGTTCAGGAGGCATGATCTGCCTTTCACAAACCTGAACTGGGTGGGATCCAGAGTTTGGAGGTTACCAACGTCTTTGTTAATGAGTTCCATGATGATACGTTCCATGGCCTTGCAGACCAGGCTTATCCAGCTAATAGGTCAATAGTTCCCAGGATCAGTGGTGGCACCCCCTTTGTAGAGTGGGATAACTGTTGCTGTGTGCCATTCAGTGGGCACAAAGTCTGATGTGAGGCTATTATTGAACATGGTGCTTAAGTGGGGAGCCAGTTCGTTCTGATGTTCGTGTAAAACACAGCCTGGGTTGTTGACAGGTCCCATGGATGCTGTGTTTTTGGCTTTAGTGAGTGCAGCTTTTACCTGCGTAGTTGTGATTACAGGGACTCTGCATTCTTCCTATATAGATATGGGCTCTTTAGGGGTGGGGGGGTAAAGTTAGCACTGAACCTATCTGCCAGGATGTTGGCAATATCAGTTGGTTCTTTAATTTTCGTGCTGTTTTGCTGTAACTCAGAGCAGATCTGGGTGTTGCCATCGAGATTCTTGACATAGCTATAGATTGCTTTGTGGTTGTCTTTAGAATTAGTGGTGATTTTGTTTTCGTAGCTAACTTTGGAGGATCTTATAAGGAATCTCAGCTTCTTACTGAGACTGACCAGGGAGCTCCTCTACTCATCGGATTTTACTCTCTTTTGCAACAATTTCTTCCATCTGTCGTACAGTTTGTTTATGGCAGGGGACCACCAGATTGGCTTCCTTTTTTGGGAGGATAGCCTCTTGGTTCTTTTGGGATCGTACAGTCCATGCACTCGTGTAAGTGCTTATAGAGTGCATTTGTGTAGGATTCAGCAGTCGTAACTGTATTGTCCATCTGCATGGGTGTCATGAAGTTCACCACTTCTGTCTTAAGAAGCATGAAGTTGGCTTTGGAGAAATTATTTACCATGGTTTCCTTAATTGGGGGTGGGGGTGGGATGTGGATATCAAGGGTGATTAGCTTATGGTCGTATCGGACCAACGAGGAGTTGACTTCAGGTGTGGAACACCAGTCACTCATGTTGGCAATGACTAGGTCTAGGATATTGTTGCCCCTGGTGGGGGTATGGATAAGTTGATCCAGGGCATTGGAGTTTATGAATTTCAGAAAGCGTTGTGCTAAGGAGTTGGTACACGAGTAGTTTTCCCAGTTAATGGTGGGGTAGTTGAAGTTGCCCATTATTGGGTGTTTGGTTGAACCCTAATATTTTCCAGTACATCAAGAAAAGAGGAGTGGGAATCCTGGGGCATGGTAGGGGATCTGTAGCAAGCTACATTTTGGATTGCAGTTTTGCCCAGAGTTAGTTGCACTTGGTTAACCTCGGATACATTATGCTGAGCAACTAGCCTGGAGGTGTGGATATCCTTAATGAATATGGACACACCTCCACCTTTGGTGTTTCGGTCCAGGTTACATGGCCGAAAAGTGTGGTATGAGTTATAGCCTGGTAGTGCAGGGGTGCTCTCTGGAGCCTTGAACCAGGCCTCAGTCACTGCGCAGATATCAATGTTCTCCATTTTAAGGAGTGCCTTGAGTGAGTGCATTTTGAAATTTAGACTTCTAGCAATGAGTAGCATTACCCTCAGTTTTTGCTTGCCTGTTCCTGCTATGGTGGTGAATTTGTCATTTGAACCTTGCCTAAAAAAGGCACTATAAGGGCAGCAAGAGCCTTAGCCAGTATCTGGAATCCCAGGGGCGACAGGTGCAGGCCATCTGTGGCAAAGCATAGTGGTCTGTTGACCATGTCATCCCAAGCAAACAGATACTGGATCCCCTTAGAATGACACCAGAAGTTTAGCCAATTGTTGAAGTCAATCATTTTGTCCTTGTACTGTGGTATCATTCTGGGTGATGGCAGAATGCTACTCAGGGCTAGGTCATACCTGCCTGGGCTACAAGATCGGAGAGCTCTTCCATGTCTCTTTTCATGTAGTCCAGGGAGGTATGTCTCAGGTCATTCACACCAACATGGACAATGATGGAGTCATATTTGTACTTGTTGTGGAGTGACCTGAGTGCGTGGGTTATGTCGTGGATCCTGGAACCCGACAGACAGCTGACAGTAACCTTCTCCTTTTTTAGCCTGGTGAGTGGGACATCAGTGTGCCTGACTATAGAGTCACCTAAGACTAGTGTGTTGGGTACGTTGTTTTGCCTTATTGGTTGTGGTTGAGTGGCACACTGAGTCTGTGGGCTATGTGTCATTTGGGTTGTGTTGGGGGATGGAGGTTGCTTGCGTTTCTGCTTTAGAGGTCTCTGTTGCTTAGACAGATTATTATTGAGAGCCTCCGCAAATGTTTTTGTGTTACTATGTGTGGATTTTGGCGGTGTAGATTTAGTGAGACTATGTGATGAGTGTGGTGTGGTGCAAATGTTTACCTTCTCCACATGACTGTCAAGTTCAGTCTTGGTTGGAGAGAGCTTTAACTCCAGTTTGGCTAGATAAGTGCATCTCTCACATGTTGTAGTGTTGGGTGGTAGGAGGAGAGGGTTGTCCTCTGTGTACATGAGGCAATTTCTACATTGCTTCAAGATGCCCAGATTCATCAGATAGACAGGAGAGAACACTGGGAGCTGAACCTTCGACATGCCTGAATAAAAAAATATTTTCCTCTAGATAAGTGAGGAAAGTGAGTACAAGAGCTGTTTTTCTCTAAGCAAGTGAGAAAAGTAAGTACAAAAACTGTTTTCCTCTAGGTAATGAGGAAGGTTGAGTGCTATAGTAATTTGTAGCTTATTTACTGCTTACAAGTTCTGAACAAGTGCTGAGCATGAATAAGCAAATTTAAGTGCTAAAACTAAGAATCTGTATCTGCACTAGACAAGTTACAAGACAGAAACAAGTGCAAATGTAGGCTTAAAAATCAGAAAGTTGAGAGAGATGGAAGAGATTGCCCAAACAGCCAATAACTACAATTTCTGGGCCAGAACCACTCCTTATGTGGTAGACAAGTTACCTAGTGCTTACCACTCCCACTGATAAGCTAGAAGGCTTCCCTCCAACACAGAAAGGCTTAAGGGGCTCAGAAGCTTACATACAGTCCTGGATACAGCAAATCTGTGTCTGGAACACTAGTTACAGGAAAGGTAGGAAACAGGCTTACAGTTTATTTTTTTTTTTTACAGAAAAGTAGCTAAAACAGTAGTAAAAACTATTCACATGCAGTGCAAGCTAGCACACTTGAGTATGTAGCAATATTAGACCAAACACAGTTTAAAAAATGCAATTAAATTAAAAAGGACTAAAAGCAAGTGCAGAAAGAGTTTATTAGGTAGAATGTGTTAAAGAGGTGGGACTGGGGAGTGTCCCAGATCAAATCTACAGTGGGGCGGGCAACTGCAAAAGCCACCAAATTTAAACTACAAGTCAGAAATAGGGAGGGTGAGTGGAACAAACCAGTTTCAACAGAGATCTAAGCAACAATTAACAGTACAAACTCTAAAGCCAAAAAAATATACTCAGCTCTGTATATTTGCAGATAGATTGGGAGGCAGTCTCTCAGAACACAGGTTCCAGCAATTCAATGCAGGCTGTTAATAACAGGTCTAATTTTATGAAAGTGATCCTTGAGTTAGATAACACACAAGCTGTAAAAACCAATTATACCAGCTGAAGGCACAGAGTAAAATAGGGGGAGGTGGGACAAACCAGTTTCAACAGAGATCTAAGCAATAATTAACAGTACAAACTCTAAAGCCAAAAAAAAAAAACCTCAGCTCTGTATATTTGCAGATAGATTGGAAAGCAGTCTCTCAGAACAGGGAGACAACAGTTTCAGCACAGATCTAAGCAACAATTAACAGTACAAACTCTAAAACCAAAAAAATATATACTCAGCTCTGTATATTTGCAGATAGATTGTAAGGCAGTCTCTCAGAACACAGGTTCCAGCAATTAAATGCAGGCTGTTACTAGCAGGTCTAATTTTATGCAAGGAGTGGCAGGAGTTTAATATCTCTATATGGTCCACAGTTGTGAATATCCCAGTTATTCTTGGCACTATAATGCTTATTTTCCAGTCACCTGGGATACACATTTCTCTCTGTACTGCTATGATTACCCTCAGGAGCTATTATTCTCCGAACTCATCCAACATCTTAATCATGTCTGCTATGACCTCATTTGAGCCTGCTGTCCTCCATGACTTCATTTTCCTTATTGCTGTTCCAACTTTTTATAGGGTGTGCTTTTCTTCCTCTTTCATTGCAGGCCATGTGCTGTGGGGCAGTATAGCTCCTGTGGAATTTTCATCATTCAGAAATTGATAGAAGTGCTCCTTCCATCTGTGCTTGATGTCCTATGTACTGGTGAGCAGGTTACTGCTGGCATCCCTTGTAAATTGTGTTTGATGGCTATCTACTTTATCTTGCTGTCTTTGCCTTACAACCTAATATAGTTTCTTTGTGACATCTGCTTAGTCACTTTCTAGATGCCTTGTTCTTTGCTATTGTAACTGCTTTCTTAGGCTCTTTGTTAGTCAGCCAGTATTCCTTCTTAGATTGGTCCAGCTTTTTTCCCTCCTACTTTTTCCTGCACTTCTTAATTTTTTTAGAAATTCTTTGACTTCTGCATTCTACCATCATCTTTTATGTACCTTATGTCCTTACCTAGTTCAGCTACATATCTGTTCTATATGCTTCATACATGGTGTTTAGAGATGCTGGCATACAAACTTTGTTTATTTTTTGTCTCAGCTAGTAACTTATATATACAACAGTTCTGTACAAATAAATTAATAAAATCTGCAGATTTACTGCCGTCTCCAGCAAAGAAAAAGTTCACTGTACTCATACAAATCACTTGCATATTAATTTACACTATACATTTTACTAGGAATCTTATCCTGTTCTCCTCTCTTTTGCTTTTGTGACCTTTTTTCTTAAAAATAACTGCATTTAGCTATTTTATTAAGGAAGCACCACTTTTTTCAAGGAATTTCCAACATGATACATTTCAGGATCATCTTCATGCATGGTGCATGATGAACTTAATACTCTGGTAGCTGACTATAAAGAAAAAAGACCCCCTCCCATTAAAATGACAGTCAACCCAACAGCAGAGTTCAAAACTTACATTTTTCCAGTTCAGTATTTGTTCCATATGGGTGTGAATGTGAGGAAATAAGATAATGAGGGCTGGTATTTAGTTATTTTTTGATTGAAGGACTGATTAATTGTTGCATTCTGTGTTACTTTATGTGTTGAATCTGCTGAAAACTGTAAAAGGATGCCTACCTGCTACAAGCTACCTGACTCCCTCACCTACATAATCAGAAGGTGGTTCCAGTGGACAGGTGGTCAGGAACTAATAGAACAACTGCTCAGCATAAATACAAGCACACATTTATTAAATTTAACACATGCAGTTCTACTGAAGTACCTAAAATTAAAAAAATACATATTTTAGACTGACCACTTTGCATACTGAGGTGAGACCATAATTATGTAAAAAGAGATGGCAAAATAGATAGATAGATAGATAGATAGATAGATAGATAGATAGATAGATAGATAGATAGATAGAAAGATAGATGGTGCAAAGATGGACCATCATCCCATGGCCAGTGTGTTTATGTCACTCTTGCCAGTTCCACATTTAAAAGACATATTTTTTGTGTGGGTGACATTTTGTCAACCATGTGTTAGTAAGTGATATAAAGAAGCAATGCCTAACAGACCACTCTCTAATTATGCTGCACCTGGGGAGGCATCCTCTTCGGTAGGTTATCATTCTTATCAATTGTTAACTAATTACTGCTGAAAGATTAGGCATAGATGCTCAATGCCCTTGATTACAATAGTGATTTTGTAAGAAACTATAGCCTCTTTCTATATACTATGGGCCGGATTCACGATGGCTTGCACAGAGTCTAAGAGTAGAGTAAGACTCCATGCAGCCATCATGTCCAACGAGCGATCCAGGAACAGCCTGCAGGGGTGTGCAAGAGAGCTCCTAAAATGGCTCTTACACGGACAGGGCCGGGTTATGCAAATTACCTCAATTGCAGGCGAAAGGCATGCAAATGAGGTAGATTTGTGATTCAGGAAACCCAAACCTGTCCGAGTAAGAGCAGTGTTATCTGCAGAAATGTACGCAGTTGACAACTGAGTACCGTTCTACAAATAGCAAAACGGAGCCGTGACAGCTCCAAATAAAGGTTGCATCAGGAAGCATGCCAATGGCCAAATATATGTCCAATGGCAATGTTCCCTGATGCAATATGAAAAAAAAAATAATTTATTTTTTTTCTCCGATTTCCGATGTTTAAGTGTAGCGCAGCGTCTCACAAATGGGTTGCGCTCTAAAAACCAGAAAAATAAAAATTAAAACCAACAAATGTGGATTTTATTGAAATTGTTAAATTACAATGCAAGGGAATGGCAGGCTGAAGACAACATGGCCACCAAGTAGAGGTTGCTAAGGGAGGAAGCACAGTCTAAGAGATGTAACCAAGCATTAGTAGGCAATCCTATGCAAAGGAGGGTTAGGATAGTGAATCGCAGGTTTACATAGCAAATGAGCACAGTCAGTGGAGTGTAGGAGTAGGATAAGGGGAGTAACAGAGTAGAAGATAGGTGACATCACGAGTCGGGTATGTATGAAAGAAGGGAAGCTCATTGGAGCGGAGTGGCATGTGTCAGCTGTCATTTACACATCTTTGAAAGAATGTTTCTCACAAGAGACACTGCAGTAAGCTAATAGAAGTGAAAACTGAAAAAGCTTTACTGAGACAAAGAAATGTTAGGGGCTGCCATTGCTGTTAAAAGGCGACATATGCAAGATGCTGAGGGTGGTGACAATGGAAATGCTGCTTGACAACCCACAGAGAGGAGACGGAGAAGAGTGTACAGGCCCAGGGTAACCTATCAGGGGCTACATGAGCTGGAGATAGTGGAGCACTAAAGAGTGGACAGAGACCTCGTGCAGCAAATTGTTGAGCTGTGCAGGCCTTGCCTCACACACAGAACCAACAGAGGAGAACCCATCCCAGTGGAAACCAAGGTATGTGTTGCCCTAAGAATATTAGCAACAGGTACCTTCCAGAGACCAACTGGTGATATGATGGGGATATCACAGGCATCAGCATCCAGGGTACTGCACCAGTTCCTGGATGCCATGTCAGCACATGTCGGTGATCATGTATATTTCCCCAGTTCCCGTGAGGTATTGGCCAACAATATGTGTTTCTTCCAGCAAATAGCGGAATACCCTGAGGTAGTTGGTGCAATAGACTGCACGCACATATGCATCAAAGCACCAGCCGGCGAGCAGGGTAGCATCTACTTCAACCACAAGGGCTTCCCCTCCATTAACTGCCAGGTCGTGTGTGATGCCCAGGGCATAATACTGAATGTGTGTGCTGGCTGCCCTGGAAGCTACCATGATTCCCATATCTGGCATCTGATGCAGCTGTACCAGACATTTGCCAATGGGGACATCCCACATGGTCACCTAGTGGGGGATGCTGGCTATGCACTGGAGCCGTGGCTGATGACACCCATCAGAAACGCACACACACCTGAACAGAAACACCATAATGAGACACATGCACAAACACGAAATGTAATCGAATGTGTGTTTGGGCTGCTCAAGTCATGGTTCCGGTGCCTGGACACATCTGGTGGAGCCTTGCAGTACTCACCAACTACATGTACCCAAATTGTCATGGTATGTGCTATGCTGCATAATATGATCCTGCAAAAACAGCTGCAGCAGGACCAGCATAGGCCAGGGCCAAACAGACCCCCACCATTGCCAAGGTCATCACAGGCAGAGCGTGACTCGGAGGAGAAACAATCTGAGCCTGCCCCAGTAGGCAGAAGGAGGCATGCCCAGTATGCTTTTGCCTTGGCAAAGAGGCAACACATAGTACATACACTGGCTCAGTAGGAACTCTGGAAATGATACCTCTCTCTGACTCGCACATATAGTAAAAGGGATGCCTAAGTTGACACTACTTGCTTTCAAACATGTACAGGGAGTGTAGTATGTGCATCCGACATAGGCAGCCCTGCAGCACCACCTGAGGCATGATTGCCATGTGTTAAGCAATTTAAAGCAGTGCTAAACAGCATTTACCACCATGTAGTATATGCAAACAGAATCGCACACACCAACTAGTACAACTGTGGTCAATGTCGAGTAATATTGGGCAACGTCCAGCAAAGTTGGTGAATATTTAGCAATGTCGGACAAGCCTGGTCTAAGTCGGGGATAGCTGAACAAAAGCCAACATGCTCATATTTGCTTAACTGCCCCTTAAGCAGTCTGGTCTGCTCAGTATGAAAGTATAAAGCAGTGATGGGCTTTGAACCCAGGATACTGTGCATTATAGTTAAAGTACTGAACCACTAAACCATGACAGTATTGCAGCTGTCAACCAGTATGAAGGAATGTTGATAAGTCTATGCAAAGTATCTCATGGAAATCCTGCAGGCACAGCATAATCCCTGTTGAGTTATGACACAAAGGTGAGTCCTGCAGTAAGAACAGAACTTGACTTCCAACACACACAGTATAAATGTTAATATTGGTCATGTTCACACACATCCACAAATGTAGTGGACCTCAGATCGCAACATACTGAAAGGTCACACTGGGCATGCTCACACACTTGAATAAATGAGACAAATGTCAGGCAAAAAAACATGGAAAGCCTGAACTGGGCATGATCACACACTTAGGCCATGTCTGCACTATCCAGCAATCTGCCCTGTGCACACAGTTACATGACAACAGATTCATATATAATATAGTGGAACCCTGTCATAATCAAATATGTTCTGCAGATACCTAAGTTGTTCATAGAAACTGGGAAAGCAAAGATGATAAAGACCTGCAAACAGTATCAGCAATAAATAATGTGCATCCCGAACATAAGCATAGGTTCAGAGGTCAATACTAGGCTATCTGCCCTAGGGCATGTACAAGCTTAGCCAGAGTGTGTTTGGCTTTTGCAACCCTGTCAGATTACTACACTGTGCCAGAGAATAGTAGGTCACACAAGATAGCCCATGTATGTTTAGGCTAGTGTGCCTCTGTCTAGCAGGGACACAGAAGATATCCCAGGGGTAAACATATGATCACCCATACAGCCATCAAGATGTTCCCTGTAGGTGGTCAGTGGGTGGCTCTGCCTATGTGAAATTGTGATCACAATCCGGAGTGAGTGGAGGCCCTGGGATAAGAATCTGTCCCTCCAGCATGTCCTATTAACATCTGTGCTGAGGTATATGTCCCTGGAGTGTGTAGCTCCAAGGGAGATGGATATCCTGAGGTTGAGCATGTCCAGTAATTCTGGGTTGGGTACTTCTGTAAACAACAGGCACACATCATATTCAAGTAGGTGGTAAGCGACTGAGTAGAGCTGGAGTTACTGCATCCGAACTGTGCAGGTCATCCGTGTGAGTCCCTACATCTGCTTGGTGAGGAACTTCTGTGGCCAGTACAGTTGCTGCAGGTGTTGGGTAAGGTACACCCCAAATGTGGCATTGTAACCAAGCATGGTTGTGATGAGTATAGGGGCACAATGACCTCACTCAATCTAGATGTGAAACCATATGGGATAAGATGGCTTATATAGTAGGTCTGTCCAACCACTTTGGCAATGTGAATGTCAAAGGCAACAGTACAAACAAGTCATTTCCCCAATCACCTAACAACTCCTACCGTATGTAATGGAGTATTACCTATGTGGTAATGTGTGGGCATGTTGCTATTCCCAAAGGGGATGACTAAGCAACTAATGGCATTTAGCTGTAGGCCATGGCTCAGGCACCAGTCATCCATCTCTGTGAGACCCTGTTTGAGTATGCATGTGGCAGCTGGAGAGTTGATTATGGCACCCAGTTTGCAGTCAAGTGCGAACAAGGTCAGCCATATTCCCCCTGTGGTAGCCTGTACGTCAGACAAATATATACTGAAAAAGAGAGGTCCCAGGACTGAGCCGTGTGGGATGCCACGTGTAACTGGTGTATAGTCAGACATGGCACCTGCAATTCTGACCATGTGGGTGCTATCCCTGATCTAGGTAGCAATCCATCATGTGAGATAGGTGTCCATATCGACGCTGGTGAGCCTATGCATAATGGCCCAGTGGGTTATTGTGTGGAAAGGGTTTGCAAGGTTCAGGTAGGCTGTGTGGACAAATGTCCCTATGTCAATGGACCTGTTAACCATCTAAAGAATACAAACATGTTAAAGAGGCAAGATCTGCCCACAACAACACTGAAATGTGTAGGACAAAGTGTCTGTAGGTTCCTGATGTCTATGTGTAAGAGACCCATGACAATACGCTCCATAGCTTTGCAGAACAGGCTAGTTAGGCTTATAGGGCAATATTGTCTGCGGTCCTTTCTGGCACCAACTCTGCGGAGTGGGACCACTGTTGCTGTATGCCATTCCGTGGGTACATATCCTGTAGTAACTCTGATATTACACAGTGATGTAATGTGAAGGTTACATCTGTCATGAAGCTCGTGTAAGATGCATGCAGGGACACCATCTGGTCCCATTGATGCTGTGATGTATGCTTTGGGGAGGGCAGCACTCACCTGTTACTGTGTGATGTCAGGGAAGTTACACTCTGTTGGGATCAATAGTTGCTCCCTAGGGGGGATGGGGGGGAGACATCTGCACTGAACCTGTTTGCCAGGATGTTGGCAATGCCAGTGGGTTCAGGGTAAGTTTAGTCAGTATGCAGTAACTCACAGCATATCAGTGAGTGTCCACCTAGGTTCCTGACATAACTGAAGAAGGCCTTGTGATAGTCTTATTTGTCTGGTGCAATTGTCTGTGAGAAGCAGCCCTTAGATAAGTTCAAGAGTGACCATAGCTGTCTGCTAGTACAGATCACAGATCCTTTCCCAGTCTAGGATTGTGCTCTATCATGTAGTAGCTTCCTCCTGATGTTGTACAGCTTATTAATGGCTGGGGTCTACATGAGTGAGTCCTGTTGTTATTTGGGATAGCACAATCCATGCCATCCACTAGGTGTCCATAGAATGTGTATGTAAAGGATTCAGCAGTCGGAGCCGTATTTGCCACTGTCTCGGGGTCTCTGAAGGATACCACCTTGCTATGGTGAAGTGAGACGTTGGCTGATGAGAGGTTCACCAAGATTACCCAGGATGGGTGTGTGGAGTGTATATGTATGTCCAGTGAGATATATGTATGTTCTGACCTTACCAATGAGGGGTATATCGCTGGTGTGGAACATAGAGTTCCCATGTTGGTGATGATCAGGTCCAATATGTATTCCCCCTTGTGGCTGTGGTGACTGGTTGTGCCATAGCATATGAATTTACAAATTGTAGCGACTGTAGGGTGAGGGTGTTGGGGTTTGAGTAGTATCCCCAGTCAATATTTGTGTATTTGAAGTCATCCAATATAATGGTGTTTGTGGAGACCTTCATATTTTCCACTGTTCCCAGGAATGCCGAGTGTGGTTCCTGAGTATGGGAGGGTGGTCTGTAGCAGGCATCAAACTGAAAGGCTGTTTTGCACAATGGTAGTTGTATATGTATGGTCTGTGATGCTTTGTGCAGTGCTACTAACCCTGAGGTGTGTGCATCTGTGATGTATATGGATACTCCCCCTAGTTGTGTTGTCCGTTCCAAGTCCTGTGGTCAGAAAGCATGGTATGAAACATAACCTGGTAGTGCTGGTGTGCATATGTGAGCCTGAACTAGGCGTCTGTTAGTGCACAGATATCGCTATCCTCCATACTAAGGAGAGTCCTGAGTGGCCGCAATATGAGGGTAACACATCTGGTGTTGAGCAGCATTACCCTTAGTGTCATTTAACCTGTAATGTCTATGGAGGTGGGTTTATCTTTTGAGCCCTGCTCAACAAATGCACTATGGTGGTAGCAAGAGCCTTAGCCAGCATTTGAAGGTCAAAGGGTGACAGGTGCAAGCTGTCCATAATGAAGCTACGTGGCATATCGAGCATGTCACCACAGGCTGACAGACACTGTATCCCCTATGAATGACACCAATTTGTTAGCCAACTGTTAAACATGATATGTTTGTCTGTATACTGTGACATCATAATTGGTGGGTGTAAGATGCTAGACAAGGTCAGGGTCATACTGGCCTGGGCTACATGATCAGAGTGTTCCTCCATGTACCATGTCATGTGGTCCAGGGAGTAACGTCTGAGGTTTTACGCACCAGCATGGACAATGATGGTGCCAGTCCTGTACTTGATTTGGAGTGACCTGACTGCATGTGTTATGTGGCAGATCCTGGCACCCGACAGACAGCCCAAAGTGACTATTCCCATGTTTGGGCTGGTGAGTGGTACGTCAGTGTGTCTGACAATAAGTGTCACCTATTACAAGTGTATTAGGTGTGTTGTTTAGCCCGAAGGGCAGTGACTGTGTGGCACACTGACATTGTGAACTTATGTGATATGTGGGTATTGTAGTGGGGTAGCAGTTGTGTGTGTGCCTGCTGTGGAGGTCTCTGCTGCTTAGGCAGAGTTCATTCACAACATCCGAGTATGTCTATGTGTGATAATGTGGTTTGAGTGCTGTCACCAGAGGATATGTGAGAATGATATGTGGTGTGTGTGGTTACCTTCACCACCTGATAGACTGTGCCAGTCATGGGTTGAGAGGGTTCAGCACCCTGTATGTCTCTTTAGGTGCATCTCACACATATATCTGAGTTTGTCAGGAGGAAGAGAGGGCTGTCTGTTTACATGAGGCAGATGTGACATTGTGTCAACATCCCAATATTCACCAGCTGGACTAGAGAGTACACACAAAACCAACCCCTGGACATGCCGGGATATTATGATGACATACACTGTAGCCAGATCACAAAGGATCAGTAGGGTGTTAAGTGTGTAAAAGAGTATAACAGGGATTAGTGCACAGGTTCGTTGGTGTTCTGTAAAGAGCAGCTGAGAAGGAGTCCAGACTGAATCATGAACACCTCCGACAGCTATGTCATATATAGCAATGTACACCCATATATGTCCTGAGTCAGGGCCAACTGTACCTGACTGACAATGCCGACATCCTGACAGACAGGCCTATATATACATACCCACCTCCCACTGATGATAGTCCATATCATCATACCAGGAGATATCACATGTAGAATGGAAGAACAGCTACCCCCAATGCCAAAAGCATGGCAGCAAGTGGAATACATTGATTCCCAATATGTGTCATGCATAAATTACAGAACAAACAGATCCTGCACCTGAACAGTCAGCTGAGCCTCCCCCCCTACACAGGATGTGGAACCGTTGAACGTGTTACAACAACATATGGAACTCCACACAAGTGTTGGTGCACAACACACCATGGGAAGTACAGTCCAATACGCCTATGAAGTCTGATCTGCAAGGCCATGGAGTCCATCATGGCTGAAGTCATAAACAGAGCTATTAGAAGCTGACATACACACAACCATACTAACTGTGGTATATTCATGTGCGGATCATGGTTCCCAAATATGCTAGACTGTTTGCAAGGCAGCCACCCAGGACATACATCAGTGAACACAGCTACACATGTCTCACATAGACTTTGAATAGCCCTTTATCAACATCCCAGACACATGTACTACCCACAAAACCAACAAGCTGTGCATAAATATGTGTTGACATATGAAGGAATGTCAATGTGTCCACAGATAGATCACACAAGGTAAGGATTATGAGTTCCTGTTCAAGCTGTTGACACCTGACGACTCACATGGACCCTTCCTGCAATGGCATAAAACAAAGTGTACACACATTACCATGTCCAGTCTGATGATGTTATCTAGTATCATAACATAGTTAGGTAGGGGTGCGAATCCTGCAAACACTGACTGTGTGTGTGTGCGTGGGGGGTGTATGTGTGCAATTGCTTTTGAAAGGTGTGCCTTTTTGGAGACTGGGAAAACACACTAAAAGAGGTACATTCCTCTTTGGAAAGACTGATGATGTCACCATCTTACAAATACAGATGGAGAAGATAAGCCAGCCAATAAAGCAAATAGCGTGCTGTGTTAATGCATCTCTCTTTATTATCCTAACATAGCTAGGTAGGGGTTTGAATCCTGCAGACACTGACTGTGGGGGGGGTGTATATGTGCAATTGTCTTTGAAAGAAGTGCCCTTTTCGGAGACTGGGAAAACACACTAAAAGAGGTACATTTCTCTTTGGAAAGACTGATGATGTCACCATCCTACAAATACTGACGAAGAAGAAAAAACACCCCGTAAACCAAATAGCGCGCTGTGTTAATGCATCTCTTTCTAGTATTATAATATAGTTAGGTAGGGGTTTGAATCCTGCAAACACTGACTGTGTGTGTGTCAATGCGGTGTGGGTTTTGCTTTTACTATGGTATGACATATTATGATTACAACAGTAAGTGCATTGCACACATTAGGTATCTGCATGGCAAATATATATGTGTACATGTCCCCTCAATCAGTACATAGGTGTGAAGCCTGCATACTACATGAATACATTTGTTTTCATTGACAGGTTGTGCCGCTGCTTCTCAGATCGTAGGTCGCATATGTATGTATGTGACAAGGCCGTCCACTGTCGTGATCTGTGGCCAAGGTCATCTGTGCCATACACACCCATGACAGTTACTTAAGAGTAGTGTGAGTGAGGGTATATGCCTGGGGTATATGTCAGACATATTCATACACAACAACGACTGCCAATAATGGACAGTCTTTATAGGTGTACAGCTACCTTGTGGATATGCATTCAGTCTCTAATGTCTTATGTGATGCACCTTGGGACTCCACAATACCTATGGATATGTGGATACCAAGGGACACATGACATAACATGAGGCTGTATGTACACATTGGTACCTAACATACATGTTGAGGGCTACCACCTATGTGGTACTGATGGGATAGTATGTATAGTACATGTGGATGACTATGCCATAGTCGGCTTACTGCTATACAGCATGTATCAGCCAACAGGTATCTATCTGTATGATACCCTTGTGTAGGATATGCGTCCCATCCAGGGAATGCATTGTAGGCCAATGCATGCATTGCCAGATTTGGATGGACACATCCCTAGTGTGTTTGCATGTACCTAAGGGGGCTATATGCCAAACAGGTGTGGTCACAGGAATGGGTGGCGGTCATTACCACTGGTTAGTGTTATAGTGTAGCACCGGAAGGATCCAACTGTTACTGAGTTCCCTATGACTGTGTTTCATTTGTCAGGACATCATCCAATGATTGCTTATAGTCATGCTGTTGAGGTTGTGTATACTACTAAACCGCAAATCATTGACAGATATTAACAGTATCACCCACAGCAAAGTGTCAACCCATGTCATACACACATGTATACCCATGTTAGTACATAACTGTAGTAGAATGCATGCTGGCCATTGAAAGTTACTATGAGATGTTAACAATGTGTACAACAGGGTATGCCACACGTCCCATGTGTCCACTATGCACGTACATGCAGACAGTGTGCACCCACCATGTTCACAGATGTACACTTGCTAATCTGTACTGCACACATCACACACGTACTGTCCACTCACTAACACATGCTGGCAACATATTACACTTCAGCCAAGTGGCACATAGGTGGACAATACATACTCAGACCTAACAGTGGTGTAAACAATGCTACATTGACAATCAGAGCTTTGATGCATAATGTCTGCTCAGATATACCTACAAGGATGTTATTACACTTTCCTGTTGACAACTTACTAATATTGCTACACTGCTATAGTGTCACCCTGTGCATCAGCACCATGTTAGCCTGTTCCTCCATCAATGTTACAGATGATAGGAGGCAACGCAGGTATCATCATATGCACAGGGCATTTTGTTGTTTGCCAGAGCCTGACATTGACCCATCCAATTGACATGTCTGTGTGTGTGTGTGTGTGTGTGTGTGTGTGTGTGTGTGTGTGTGTGTGTGTGTGTGTGTGTGTGAGGGCCAATGTTGATGTAATGTGTATGTGTATGTGTGAACTCTAGTTGTTTGGTTAATGTGTGGGTGTCTGCATATACACAGCTCCACCATGTTGCTGCCATATATGGTAGTTTGTGGGACAGCCACAGACTGTACCTGCTAGGCTGTACAGATCACTGTCTCCGGCCACAGTACCTGTGCCTGGCAGGCGTGCTACAGACAGTATCGGGTACCAACCCTGACTGGGTACTGTCATCAGAGGCAGAGGTATGATGACTGGACCCATGTCCCTGCTGGGACTGGCCGGAGCCACATGCATGTGGTCTACTGAGATGGTCAATGGACAGGCCAGCCCCAGCATTGCTGGGGCTGGTACTGCCACTACGGGAGCAACTGTGAACTGTTGGCCGTCCACGACCACTGCCAGCTGTTGCTGTTGCTGGCATGCGTCCGCGTCGACATTGCAACCGTCCCGCATGGTCCTGGCTCATGGAAGACATATTGTGGAGGGCATCTAATGTCTCCCCCCAATGTCTATCAATGACCTCGGTGTAAGTCCGGATGGCACCGGCAAGGTCGCGGATGCTGTCATTGATAGCGGTGTAATGTGCCCTCTGCACCCTAAGTCCCTGCCTGGTGTACCATTCCATATGTGCCTGAGCCTGCATTACAGCCCGGAACATACTGGACATCATAAGACCTGTGAGGGCACGCCTGCCAGGGGCAGTACGACCAGCGGTGCTCCCCGAGAACCCCTGGACCTCCGCCTATGTGGTACCATTCCAGGAATATGGCTATGGCTGCTGGGAGGGGATGCAAGTGTCATGGGTACCACACTCTCCTGGTCAATGCCAACTGTATGCTGTCCCTCGCCTATGGCTATTGGTGGTGAGGGATGTATTGACAGTATCAGTGTGCGAATAGATGGGGTTGAACGCTGTATACTGTCGATTGGCGGACCAACGACAGACCCTGTCAAACCTTCCTGTGCCAAAATACATGTCTCATCATCACCACTATTCATGGCAGTGCTTCAGGTTCCCTGCTGCTTTCGGCCACCCCTAACTCAGCACCTGTGAGAGGAAGACAGGAAACACACTTTATGGTCTGCACATGAACACATGCACACATGCACACATGAACACATGCACACATGCACACATGCACACATGCACACATGAACGCATGAACACATGAACACATGCACACATGCACACATGCGCACATGAACACATGAACACATGCACACATGAACACATGAACACATGAACACTAATACACTCCTCACTACAGCACATACACAAACACACACCAGCAATCAAACACATACTCTATAGTGGGTGAAGGTGGGTGTCAGTATCACAAGGTAAACAGTCACCACACACGTGTCAGCATGCAGAATATGTGTTGCACAAGACCATGCAGTGCAAGTGCAGACACACCTATTTAATGGCAGTATACATGGCTTTGATGCAACTGTGTAGTTGTTCAGTGATTGGCTACACCCTGGAACACAATGTGTATATGGACACAACATTGCTGTGCAGGTATTATCAGCTCTGCAATGCCCTGTGCACCATCACTCACAAGTGTTATATGTGTGACACATAGATATCCATGTCTGAGTACAGTGTCTGTGTCCATAGCAGATAATAGTGGGCACGGGTGTGGAACATGCATGCTATGTACACACACGGGATGAGTGGTGCATGTTGAGGTGAAGGAATCCCAATGCTCGACATGGCCAGTGTACAGTGGTTATGGTGAGTGTGTGACATATTGCAGATATGTCAGTGCCAGACATGGCATGGCATGCTACACGACTGCAACATTACACACCACACATGCCCAATGTGTGTCAAGTGACCTATACACCCACTAGCATTCCAGGACATATATGTGACACTTTTTTGGATGGCGACTGCTGTGCATATTGTGTATACTGGCATATGTAAGCACACACACAACATGCTATGCATATTGTATATGGGTGCATATGTTTGCACACACACAACATTGAGGTACAAAGCAATGACTGCTATGAGTAGTACTGTGGTCACTGTAACTGGATGGGGTGTAGTACCCTGTGCCATCATCAACATGCATCTTGTGGTCACTCACAGCTACTAATGTGTGCAAGACCACCGCCTAGCATGCTGTACCTGAACTGCAGTGCTGTGGCTACATTCACAATTACACAGCCACCTTGTACATGGGTGTGTGAGGTGCCCAATAGGGAGCATTGCCTAACTTGACTGTGTTATGTGTTGCAGAGTGTTGCACAGCCCCATGATAGGCCTCTACCCCTGAGGTACATCATGTGTGTGTGCATGACATGTGGGATACTGAAGTGTGACCTTACAGTGGGTGTGTGGTAATGCCAAATGTAGCATGTTTTTGTGTACTGCGTATGATAAACGTGTTCTGTTGTGTACAGCTGTAGCAACTATGCATATCCAATGTGAAGTACAGTGTTGCCACAATTGTGTCTGCTGCACTGTGCATTGCATGTGATTGAGGCAGCTACTGACTTTACTGAGATGATTAATGTCTCACAGCAAACATGCACAGCATGCATTATGCGTAGGTGTGTTACGTGTACATGGCCTACACCTCACCTATGACATGCACATTTCATTACCAATATTAAAGTGTTAACACACTCACCAGCATGTATCGTCTGCCCTGCTGTCACACCAGAGGGACCTACAAGAATATGACACAGTTTGTCAGTGGCCCCAAATGTGGCTTTGCTACTGTGAGTGTGCTAAACTACAGTGGAACAAGAGTCAACAGTCACAGGTGTACAGATGCTATTCCAAATATCAGTATTACACACGATAGACAGCACAACTGCTAAACACACAGTACACATCTCACATATGCATATTCTAACAATACAGGTAACGGCAGTCTACAGCTAGGGCATATTACCTGCATGCTCCATGTCATCCTGCTGGGTGGCTCCGGCCTCCATGATGACACATGTGTGATGCTGTTGCTACTGTAGGCAAGGATCCACCATGCTTAGGAGCAGCTCCTCCACTCTGGTGAGGGGGGGATGTATGGCCGCCCCACCACCTGTGGCAAACTGTTGCCTATGGATATCAGACACACACCGCCAGACATGTCTAATTAAATCACTGCAGTGATGGCGTACCTGCTCATATGTCCAGTTATGCATGCCTATGTCATTTACCCGGCGAACCAGATCTTGTCACAGTGCAGTACGCTCATGCTGGTGCTGGCTGGCCCTGGAAAAAAGCAGGTTATAGTGTTGCACCAGGCTGTTCTGTATTTCCTGCTCCTCCGCAGCAGTATACGATGGATTGCGTTGATGAGCCATAACCCTGCAAGACAATTAAACGATATGTGTGAGCAAGTCATGTGGCACACTAAACATTATGAAGTACAGATATCACTTAACTGCCATATATAGCATCTATCTGACTATCTGAGATTACACACGTTCAATACCACATATCAGTGCTCAGCCCACAACTGGCTGACAGTGTCTGCCACACTCCATATAACAAACCAGTATACACCAGTAGTGGGCACACTGTTTGGGATACAATGCACAACCTCACCCGGGGGGTATATATCAAGCTAATGCATTAAGAAATATGTCATCCAATGCAATGAATGTAATGTACATTTACAGTATTACCAGTAAACCACCCTAGTCTTTGATGCAATACCCCTACCTAACATATGTGCATGGTTGTTAATATAGCTGGCATACTGCTGTAACAGAGTATACATGTTGCTAGGTACACACACATACCCTGTAACACACGTGATTGTGGGCATGGTACAGGCATCATTACACACACATCAGACATACATACAACACACAAATGTATGCCAACACAGATGAGCATTACCTGTGTACCTTATACTTATAGATACGTATGCCTGAGGTATGTAATCTGCGCAGACTACAGGAAACGCACAATACAGTGTTACCAGGGAATGTGAACATACACCATACTGTGCTGCTTAGGCCTACAGCTTCAGGTAGTACAACAGTTCATATGTGAGCTGGATTCACCAGCAGTACCACTTACTGAGCATACATGTATTGCTTCAGGCTACAATGGGACACCACAGTCATACACAAGGAACTAGGTCACAACATATGCCATCCTACTATGTCTGCATCCCAATAACTGACACATCTTTCTCTGGCCTCACACCTAAGACACAAACTACCATGACAGACACAACCTCACACTAATCTATCACACCTTTACAGACCTTGCACACAGTCACTGTCACACTCATTCCACCTCACATAGCAGGTATTGCACTGAGTACATGTGTGTGTAAATTGTGTCATAGATAGGTAATACGTTATTGGCCCTAGGGCCTAGAGCAGCCTAGCCATATGCTACCCTGCCCTTTGACACACATGTAATGTGATTTCATTTGCTCCCGTCAACCGGATACACAAAGGTGACTCCCAGGGCATATTACCTATCTCCAAATCAATCATCAGGGGTATGTATGACATCTGCTAATGAGGAGCCTTGTTTGTTAATGCTGGGTGGTTTAGTCCAGAGTATGGCATATTTGTGGATAGGAGCCTGTACCTCCAGCATGTGCTGTTTAGTGAGGTGACAAGGATTAGGGCCCTAGGTCATGTAGCCCAGAGGGATTTGGAGGTGTTGTCATGGTGGTTGGCCGACTACTATGGGTGTGACATACCTCTGTATGTCCAGCAGTGGTAACCTCTGGGTGGGTGGTATGCAACGCACTCTAGCTGTGGTTTTGTGAGTCAGTCTGCATAGGGCATGTGTTTGAGGGCAGTATTACTCTTTGTTAGGTATGTCTGTGGCCTTTCCACTTGCTGTAGTTGTTATGTGAGGTACATGCCACATGGGGCATTGTGATGAGTAGAGGGGAACACTGACCTATATTTCCCTAGATGACACACCTTTTGTGATGACACGTACAATGTAGACAGATTACAAGACTAGTGTGGCACTGTGATTATCAAAGGGGAGCCTACTGTCCACCTGTGTGCCATGTTCCCTTCTGACACCTACAGTGTTAGGCAGGCTACCACCTATGTGGTAGTTACTGCGTAAAGTGTTTTGGAATGGGGTATGGCACTGCAGTATCAGCACTGGTGTTCAGTCCATGCCTTGGTCAACAGGCACCTGTTGCAGTACATATGACCCTGTGTCTCCCTCCCTCTCTCTCTGTATGTATATATATATATATATATATATATATAAATATATATATATATATATATATATATATATATACATATATACATATCTATATATCCATATATATATATATATATATATATATATATATCTATATATATATCCATATATATATCCACATATATATCCATATTTATCCATATATATCCATATATATCTATATATATCCATATATATATATATCTATATATATATCTAAATATATCTATGTCTATCTATATATGTATATATCTATATATAGATCTATATATCTATAATTCTATATATGTATATTTCTATATATCTATATATATCTATGTATGTATCTATCTATATATATATATATATATATATATATATATAATTCTATATATATCTATACACATATACACACACACATATATATATATATATATATATATGCACACATATATATATATATATATATATATATATATATATATATATATATATATATATATATATATATATATATATATATATATACACACACACACACATACATCTAAACATCCATTGCTGTACATAAAGCTGCACATATAGGCACATATACTGCCCACCTTTCATGGTGGGGATGTCAATTATGCAACAGTTGTGATACATACGGTTATGTAATACTATTGCACAATGTTGTGCAGAATGCATTCTGCTGTCCTCAGGCCGTATAGCTGTAACAGGCCTCACTGCCTGTAGCTCAGTCTCACAGTGTTTAATCACCACATGACATATACCGGCACTGCTTGCTGTCTGCAATGCCACACACTACAACCTACATACATATGTGCACATAGCAGCCTTCAACAACATACATATGTCCAGCCTTCACTAACAGCTGCAGTATGTCCCTTGCCCTATGCAAATGTGCATGTACATATAGATACGGACTGCTGCCACATATGGATGATTCACAGTATGTAGAGTACCCTTCAGACACATCATTCGAATGTCAGCAAATACATATCTGTTACATACCTTACCTTTGTATTCCTCACCTCCGTCTGTTGTAGGTGTTGATTGTTTTTTTTTTCTTTCTTTTTTTTTTTTTTTGATTTGGTTTCCTCTGTGTGTTCGGCTTTCTTTTCAGTGTCTGTCTCCTACTGCCTGTTTGTATCCATCTGTCTGTCTGTCTGTCTCTTTCGCTCGTGCTCTCTATCTCTCTCCCAGTTGGTGCATTGATATTATTGCATGTGTGGACAGCAGATACAGGCTGCTTTTCTAGGTATCTGCACATGTGCATGTGATGGCCTCTGCACCAATTGGTGCCCACCATTTAGTAATTGCATGCAGCCTGCTGTGTGATAATTGCAGTTCTCACTGTGATTTCAGGACACTGCTATAAAATGATAGGTTAGGTAGGCGTAGCCCTTTCAGTTTTGCAAGGTGGGGACCATGCTTGTTTGCTGTGGACACTGTTGTCTCTGTCAGAAGGTTGGTATATGTCTCATATCTGAAGCTAGGTTGTAGCCAGTGAAATGCATGTTGTACTGAAACTGGACTGTTGCTTCTTCCAGTACACTCTTCTCAGTGTATAGGTTTACTCACACCTCCTAATGCTAACACTGGATACATGGGAGTATGTACTTTCTTTTGGAATTAGAGAATTAACTGGCATACAACAGTAGTTATTGCAATGTATTCCTATGGCTTTCCTATTTTCCCTTTACATTCACTCATTGTAATGCATGTTATATTTCTTTCAGCACCAAGTTATTGTATATCTACTGTTGCTTAGTGGTACGTCATGCAGACTGGTGAATCCAAAGTGTGGGGTTTGAGACTGACAAGGGTATTTTATTTTGCTGCTGAGCAGTACAAGGGCTTTGTCATACAGAGTGACTAAGGCACATTTAAGCAATTGTAAGCGGGTTTGCGTGGGTTTGCGCGACACTTAGCGATGCTAAGCTAAGCTTAGCTTAGCTTATTTTATTTTAACAATACTAAGCTAAGCTTGGCTTAGCTTATCATATCTTAGCAATGCTAAGCTAAGCACACAAATGCGCACACTGGTAACCCTCGCTCTCATTTCTTTGACAGAAAAGTAAATGGGGAGATAGGAATGTGGTGATAAAGGGTGCACAAAGAGGGGAAAACAGTAAGGAAACCAGCTCGGGCTGTACACGATGGGTCTGGAGAAGGTCCATAGCTGCCCATTTCTTTACCAGCAACAGCTGTGCATATGCAATACATTAGGAGGGATATTTGAAACCTTCCACCCCTGAGAGAGGGGTGAGGACAACTAAGTATGTTGTACTACCAATTATGAATATCAGGCACATGCACTGTTTGTGAACTGCTATTCTGTCATTAGTACATTACTCACTTCTGAACAGTTTGTGGTTTGTTTGTGTTGACATTAGCGCAGTCTGCTCAGGACAACTGGACATATTTCAGTACTGTGCATGCCTACCTACACCCTTGGTTGTGCCTGACTACACGGGGATATAGTACCTTTGGGTAGGGGTGTAGAACTGCAGAGTGCATTATTTATTATCATGTGATGTTTATCTTGCTGAACATACAGAGTTGCTGTGTACCTGTAAGTCTATAAAGGCTAGTAATCTGTCTGAGTAGCTCCCACCTGTGGACATATCCAGATGGTAGACAAAGGTTAGCCTAGTATTCTTTGACTGTGCACCACACCAGTCTTTTCAGCACCTGAACAATGACATTGTCACAGGTGGTTGCTTGCATGTACATGGCTACATCCTTTGATATTTCTGTGTTGTACTGCTACATAAGGGCATGCTTGTGGAATTCATTCTACAGCTATTCGCAGAGTGTGTAACAGCAGACAGGCTGATATGCCTGTGTGTTTCTGACTCTTCCAGGCCTCAGATACTCTCAGGTATATATTTGAACAGCCTCAGGGAAAGGTACATATCAGTGGGGTACACCTGTGATATATTTCAGATATTTTGCAGTTGCAACTTTGGGGGATTCGGAGCATGTGTATTACTACACCTTTTCTGACGTGCAAGCAGTGTCTACTCTCACTTATTGACATTTATCATTAAGTGGGATTCCCCACCTTTCTGCCTACTGTTAGTACATTTCACAGGGAGTCAGAGGGGCACAGCTAACATTTGTTTGCAAATCTGGGACATCCCTGTAAATCAGTCACAGTTGGGAGGTCTGGCCTCTGACCTATTCAAATATGCCAGTGTTTATCCTGCTCTGATACTGTGTGGGGTTTGTAAGGTGCTACTGTAACATTATTCCCTACTAGCATGACTGGTTCTCTTTTTCACAGTCATGTCATGCAATTCCACAACACTTACTGGTTAAGGGCCACAGAACATGATTTGTGTTATGCCATTCCTATTCTCCCTTTACATTCACTCATTGTAATGCATGATATATTTCTTTCAGCACCAAGTTATTGTATATCCGCTGTGGTGTAGTGGTACTTCATGTAGACTGGTGAGCCCAAGTTCTGGGGTTCGAGACTGGTAGGTGTATTTTATTTTGCTGCTGAGGAATACAAGGGCCCTGTCATACAGAGTGACTAAGGCACTTTTAAGCAGTTGTAAGCGGGTTTGCGCGGGTTTGCGTGACGCTTAGCGATGCTTAGCTAAGCGCGCACAAGCTCACACTCACGCACCCCCGCTAACTACTGCTTAAAAGTGCTTACTCCCGCTAACCCCCACGCTAATTTCTTTGAAAGAAAAGAAAATGGGGAGATAGGAAAGTGGTGAAAAAGGGGGCACAAAGAGGGAAAGACAGTAGGAAAACCAGCTGGGATATGCAGGAAGGGTGTAGGGAAGGCCCATAGCTGCCCATTTCTTTACCAGCAAAAGCTGTGCATATGTTTGTAATTTGGTGTGAAATTTGCAACCTTCCACTCCTGAGAGAGGGATGAGGACAACAGAGCATGCTGTACTGCCAATTATAATTATCAGTTTACATGTCCGGCGGACATGTGTGCAAAATGGGCAGCTATGTATGGGGCGTAATTTTTTTGTGGAACAGATTGCCCTTTTTTTAAATTTTTCTTTTCAGGTGAGAGTGGAATGTGAGGTAGGGGATGTAGGTATATTTGGGGAGGTAGGTTGGGGAGGTAAACAGACAAGACAAACAAGATGCATACAGGTGCAGAATTTGACACATGGGGTGGGTGAACACAATTGACAGGTAAGGTTGTTTGGAAATCGCAAGCCCATGAGCCCACAGATGGTAACAGTGGAACTGAGATCCCCACCCATGGGCATTCACCACTGCACCTTCACAGCCCCAAGGGTGGCTATGCTGGGGGCTGAGTAGGACAGGCAGGCTCACCTGAGAGACATGCCACTCTCGCCTCAAGCTGGCGTAGGGGATCAGTGACTGAACGCTGGATCTCCCTATGCACCACAGCCCAGACCCTTTGAAGGGTGACAGGTGGCCCTTCTCCGCCCATGCTTACATGGGGGGATGAGCCCCATCTGCTGCAGCACTTCCACCTGAAGGTGGCACAGGACCAACGGAGGAGGGGAGCCCAGGTTGGGCACTGGAGCTGCTGGTGCCAGCTGCACTCGCCAACTGAGGAGGGACAGGTGGGTCCGCTGGGACCGGCCTTCCCATACATTCTGTGATTAGGTGTGTTTAATTACAACATAAACAACAGCATTCCAGATTAGTTGTAACAGCATGCAGTAATATTCCCATTAACCCAACACACCAAGGTTCCAACAGTTGAACAGCAAGCATAACACATGCATATATTGAACGATAGTGGATATTCCAACAGCATGCAGGGATGTTTGGTAGCAACAGGCCACCATGAACATGGTGTTTGAACAGGGAACATGCATCAACATGAATGCAAATATTTATAAAACAATAGGACATATGTCCCAACAAATATTTAAGATTACACATACCCATTGAGGTGTGGAATTGCATGGTTTATGCACAAACAGTAGGGTGTAGAAAAAACTCAGTTAACATCTTATAATCACTTTTACTCTACACTACATTCCTAGTGACTGCAAGTATATTCCCTACATGTATTATTACACTTGCCACCATGCATTAGGTTGTGTAATGGGTTTGGCTAGTTCAATATATCCTTGACTTATATCTGACATACTAACTGTCCAAGATGCAGATGTTACTGCTACATATTTCATGGTTGCATTTATATTTCTTTATCTACATATCTGGATGTTTTCACATGACATTTTCACTTCAATTTGTACAGAACCCTGCATTTATTGAAACACACTCACATTTCTGGGGAACATATTAGCATGCTACTTGTGTGCCAGATTTACTTATGCATGTCAGCCAGTAACTGACTGTTGAGGACTGTATATATGCTTCACAGCTATTAGCACTTCCATCACCCACTGTAGATGGGACTGCAGAACTCTGAGTTGCCAGTACTTTCTAACACAGTACTATTTGTATAATGCAAGGGTACAACATTTCAAACTAAGTGACACACACACTCCAGGTTTTAAACCTTTATTACTGACATTACACACTTTTCCACAGGCTCACTCCTTTATTTGTTATAACAGTGCATATGGAAGACATATTCAAGACATATTATACCTTTATTAATGGGTTAGAGACAGTTTTGCAGGCTCACTCGCTTATTTTATATGACAGTACCTGCAGAGATTTTATTCCAGACATATGCTACCTTTCTTAATGGGTTACTACGCTCTTTTTCTGGCACCTTGACTTTTCCGTATGACAGTACATGCAGAGGACTTATTCAGGCCATTTTATGGCTGTACTATTGTACTACAACACTTTATTTCATGCTCTCTCCCCTATTTTAGATAACAAAACATGCAAAATAATCACTAACCTGCCTGGTGGCTCAGCCTTTGCAGCCTGTCAGCATAGGCTTGCTGATTCGCAGCACGGTCACCTGCAGCTATAAAGTAAATGAAGGGCTATTGAGACATACCTATACATATTATACAAACTCAATTATCAATTCTTACATACTGCATTCCATGGCTACATACTCAGTCGTGGGGCATCCTGCATCCCACGGGCCTCCTGGATCCATTGGTTCAAGTGGTCCTCCTTCCGTCTCTTCAAGTCTGCATGGTGGTGACGGACCTGCTCACCGGTGCGAGGAATGCCTGTGACACTGGTGAGGTCATGAGCTAACCGGTTCCAAGCCTCAGCCTTGTATTCTGTCCCTTGGAACTGGCCCTGCAGAATTCTGGACTCATGACGGTGGACAAGGAGCCAAACCATGTATTTCGACTCCTCGATGCCCCACCGCTGCACTCGGAAGCGTGAACCCTCTCCTGCACCTGCCATTCTGACTGCAAATGTGAGCTACAATCAGTTATGGTGAGTATTCCCACCTATGGGGCTTAAATATGCCGCATTTCCTGCACTTTTTTGTGATTGGCCATTTTTGAGAATTCTAGGCTGACTGCAGACATGCTTAGCAATGGTTAATCTGCCATTTCTAATTATATGTATGCTAATAGTGGCTGTTTCTCCTAAGCTGTCATGGCTTAGTGGTTCTGTACTTTGATAACGATGCACAGGGTCCTGGGTTCGAACCTTGTCATTCTTTTATTTTAATACTGTCTAGACAGACTAGAGGGTGTGGCTGCATTTAAGCAACTTAGCTCTACGTTGCTCCCTGGTGCCCTACGGTGCCCTGGTTGGCACGGCGTGCACGTCCGCACAAACACATTGCGCTGGGTAAAGCGCTTTTAAACTTTGGGCAACTCTATTGCGCTGGGTAAAGCGCTATTAAGCTATGGGCACCTGTATTGCGCTGGGTAAAGCGCTTTTAAACTTTGGGCACCTCTGTTTAGCTGGGTAAAGCTCTGCTTAATGGCAGCCTATTGTATATCTGGATCCTTTAAAAATATATATTTTGTTCACTGATACATTGGCGATTTCACTGCTTTTACTAATATTTTAATCATATATGGCTGGTATTATTTCATATACTGATTTAAAACATAAATAAGAAGGGGAGTGGTGGGACTCGAACCGTGAATGCCTCCTCTTTGTGCATGCACTCTACCATTACGCTATTGCAATTTGGTGTGATTTGCATAAACATTCTTTCTTATGCTCTTCCATGCTGGAATTGCTAGCTATAGCTAAGCAATGGGCACACCCGTGCACACACGTGCAAATACGGGCAGCTATATCATGGATTTAAAAAAAAATAAAAATATTTATTTACTTTATATAACTGTGATGGGGGTTTACAGTGTCAGGGAGTGTGGTGTTGGGTGCAAGTACATTTGAGCTAACTCGCTCTTGTGTGTTGACATTATGCTTTTTAAAACCTTGCAGGGGCGTGGACATTTAGACTGCTCAGCAGCCGGACACGCCCCCTGCTTTCCTACTCAGTCCATGTAAGAGTTACGGTTGAGTCAGCGTGCCCTCATGAATATTCATGGTACGCTGACGTCATACCGTTCAACTGTAGCCTCCGAGTAAGACATATTAAGTCTTACACGGAGGTTTCGTGAATCCGGGGGTATGTTTCACATATGGAATAATTTAAAACTCGGGGTAGAGGAGAGGACAATGGGCAGGGCAACCTATAGGAGTTCACTGACTAAAAGAAAAATACATAGCCTTACAAACAGGGCAAAATAACTCAGGAGTATGCCTATTCAAAGTGGATAATCAGTTATGAGGTAAAATTATTAAAAGGGAATTTAAACAGCTTGCTACAAAGGCTACAAATGGTGTCAGCATAGTAAGGAAGTAAAGAATGGGTAACTGGGAACCAAGAAGAAAAATGTATTCCCAACTATATGAAGAGGATATAGGCCTACAGACCACTAATGACTTTGAAATGCAGAAACATTTTTGTCTACTCTTCAGCCAAAATAGCAGATTTTTCTGGGTTTGCAATCAGTCCTGTAGTCTAGCATCAATAAACCAGAGAGTAATGGAGGTTTTGCACAGTTTTTAAAAAATTTAGCCAGGTTCAGCAGTGATGACAGGTAGAGAAAAGAAGAGAAAGGAAGAGTGAGAGAGAAAGAGACCAAGAGAGAGTCTCTGAATGTGTCAGCTACTGAAGATACCCTGACAGTAGCTATCAGGTCTATGCAATCACATAAAGTTCCAATGTCTGAGGATATTCTATAAATAAGTTTCTTATCTATGCATCCATCTTCTAAACTTCATAATTAACCTTTCAAAAAATAAATGAATCTAACTTGAAAACAACCAGAAATGCACTCATCCCTAAAGTTGCTAGTCCTTACCCTAAACATTTTAGGGTATTGCCATCATCCTCTTTCTTTTAGTAAAAATTATGAAAAAATATATCTAATACAGCTGCTTAAAAATATTACCCTCTGCTGTACTCTTAGTACATCCTAGCATGACTTCAGGCTTTCATACAATGATACCTCAGTGTTGTTCATGGAGTCTGATTTCATATTTTCTAATATAGACAACAGATTGCTAAAGAGTAATGTATTTTACAGAGTTCTACTTCAAAAGGCTGAAAAACCAAAAGACTGAATCCTAAATAATGAAGGATGGAATTTGCCTCTTCTCCACTGTTCTGGGATCTTGGAGTTGGTATATATAATTAGCAACAACATGAGGGTTGCAGTAGGGCTTGCCCCCTGCATTAAAAATGTTTTTAGTACTTTGGGATTCAGTCTTTTGGTTTGTCAGTCTTCTGAAGTAGACCCCTTTTATGGACCTAAGGAAAACTTTTAATTCAGTCATATACAACATTTGTTAGTTTCTCTCAGTTTCCCTTAACAGTTTGGTAAACTATTTAATCATTCAACCTAATTTTGTTGAAGTCAGATACAGCTGCTCTAAAGCTACTCCTCATCTGAAAACTGTTGTTTTAAGTATCCATCTTTGGTTCCATTCTTATTTTTGTCTTTATTAATAGCCTTCTCTGAGTTCTGCCAAAGCTTAAAATAATTTTACCTCACAAAATTTCTTTCTTTCAGTTTAACACAGAAACATCCTTTTTTAAAGCTGTTTGGAATGTCTTTGTGGCACAACTGGTTAGTGTGCTTGGCTGTTAGTTGAAATTTGAAGGTTCAAGCCCTATCTAGGGACAATGCTTCGAGTGGAGTTATGGTTAAGATGCTTGGCTCACGAGCACAAGGTACATGATTTCATTCTAATTTCAGTTTATTAACTAATGATTGCATTCTAACTTCAGTTTATTAGCTAGGCTTAAAATCGCCCTACAGGGCCATTAGTGTAATATTCACCTACAAGCATAATGTTCTATTTCTCAAAGAGCTGTAAACATTCAATCAGCAACACTTTAGAAGTTCATTTTTCTCTCACCTCATCTACTTCTCCCATTGCAAATATTTTACCCCTCCCATCTACATCTTTCAATGCAGATATTTTACTCCTCCACTCATTTCATCTTTCAGTTCTTTGACCCCTTACTAAATATAGCTTTATGTTTTTATTGAAAATAATCAGCTTTGTACTGATGCTTGTACAGTTCTAGAAATCAGTCATCAGATTGCCTTGAACTGACTTGAACTTTCCAACTGTTTTAACTGCACTGTAATGTTATCCCTTTATACATACCTCTCAACATCTTATAACAAAAAATATGGGCAAAGCTATAAATAATGGGGGGGGGGGGGCATAGGCCAAAAGAGAGGGGCAGTTTTAAATATTGCTCTTTCTGACTTAGAAACTTGATAGAATCGGGTCTATATTATATGAATGAAAGTTCATAATATCAAACTCTCTAAAGAGTGAAAATGCTGGATCTCAAACTCCTACACCCTCCGTTAAATATATATACCAACTCCAAGATCGCACTACAGTGAGGAAAGAGCAAATATTCCGACATCATTGTACTGTGATCCCACAAGAATCACTTTGAGGTCTAGCATTTTTGCTCTTCAGAGCATTCGATATTATGAAATTTCGTTCAAATAATATAGACCCATAGAATCACAAGTTTTGCATTAACATGAATTTTCTGAAGGGTATGAAATCTGATACTCAAATGTCTATCATTATTTCTGACTTCAGTCTTTAATGATTTGCCATTGATTTGCCAGAAACCCACAATTTTATGAAAAAAATGGACTGAAAATAGGTGGCAGAAATCTGGACATTCTGCAAAACTCTGTACAGTTGAAATATTCTTAAGCACCATACTGTTATCATACCTCTCAACTTTTTTGTTCAACACTTCTGGATAAAGTCAAAAATAATGGGGTAGGACAAAGGACCCAAAATGGGGAACAGTTTTTAAAAACTGATCTAATTTGCTTAAAAAAAGTTAACAGAATAACAGGCTTTGCATTAACATGCATTTCCTGGAAGATTAGAAGTATGAAACTCTAATGTCTCACATGACTGAGTAATTGTAATCATCAGTGATTGACCAGAAAAATCAAAAATTTTACAAGAAACAGGGCAAAAATATGAGGCAAAATCAACAAAAGTCTGCAAAATTGTGGACAGCTAAGACTTATGACGACTGTGTGTCTTTTATGTTGTGTGTCAGAAACAAACTCAGAGATGTAAGGAGGAATAGCTGACCCCAGTGTGAGGGTACCCAGCAGTCTGTACTTCTGTGTTACAAAATCACAACAAGCACTTAAACTTCTGGCATTCAGTAAGAGATAACAGAGATCCAAAGTGAAAATCAAGTAGATTTTGTCATAAAAAAACTCTTTATTCACTCATGATAAGCATGTTTATCCACAAGCTAGGCGTCATCCATTGCAATAGAGGTAAGTAGTAAAACGTTCACTGGTAAGGTAGGGTTAGGAAGTGTGTGCATGAGTATATGTGTGGGGGTGCATGTGTCAGTGAATTTGTGAATGTGTGTCTGACTTGTAGGTTGGGGGTTAGTGAGGGATTAGGTTGTGTATGTGACTGTGGTAGTGTGTTCATGAGTGTGATCATGTGGGAAGGGGGCTGTCTATGTATATATATATATATATATATATATATATATATATATATATATATATGTGTGTGTGTGTGTGTGTGTGTGTGAGAGTGTGTGTGTGGTGCAAAAGTGTGTGTGGTAGGAGGTATGGGTGTGTGATGCTCTCTTACTTGCAGACAACCCTACAACACTGAGCAACTTCTGCGGCATTTTGTTGTTTTGTTGGGTCAGTGAAGCCACAAGACACCAGGGATATCTCTTTGAATGAGGATCAGGATAGAAGATCCACTAGCTACCAGGGACAGTTCTTTGAATGGGGATTGCATTATGGGGAGACTTACTACCCAGCAGAGATTACTCTGCATAATGTGTTTAAAAGACAGTTAAACAGAACAAGGACTGGGAGGAGGGAAGAATCACTAGATGCTAATGATTACTCTGTATAATGTGCCTGATGTTATGTAAAAGCTAGATAGGTTGGGCTAGAACACTAAACATCTGGGAGAAATCTTTTGCATCTCATGCCTAAATGGCACATAAACATAACAGGAATAGGGGGAACTGCTAGACACCAGGGACGTCATGTTAATTAAAAAAACATCAAGTATAAAGGGAGTGCAACAGAACTTTGTGACATACAAGGGAGAAAGAGACAGGAAACAGTACGCATACCTCTTAATCTCATAAGGCAAAACATAAGGACAAAAGCCTTTGCTGGGAAAAAAAGCATGGAGGGTTGTGACACATCCCTCCTACATGCATAGAGAGTAACTAGGATAACAGCTTTTAGCATGCATTTACTGAAGAAGTTATAACCTCCCCTATACTCGGCATTTATCTGGGCCATAATTGACTATAACGCCTCATTTGGTATGTGCTGTACTAAGCACCTGTAACAACGGGAGAGACCTCAGAGGTTTCTAACAAAGAAGATCAAGGGCCTCCAGCATGTGCTTTACACAGACCGACTAAAGTCCCTGTCACTATACTCCGTATCATATAGACTTCTTAAGGGAGACTTATGCCTGGTATACAGAGCAATCTCCGACCCAAACCTAATGAACTTACTGCACATCCGTAAATCAAATGGGTCTAGGGATACCCATTCCAGGGACTTAAATATGGAGTGCGACTTAAATAGAACTTGCTGCAGGGACAGATTTATCTCCCACTGACTGCCATGTTTTTGGAACAGGCTACTAATTCATGTGAAACAGAGCACCTCTACGACACTATTCAAGAGGAACCTTGATGAGTAGATGGGACACCATAAATTCTTACTAGGGATAGTGCCCACAACCCTCCTGGACATGGACAGTCATCACTAAATGCAATCTTGGGTATCAACTAGTACTTCTACGGTATTACATTGGGTTGAAATGGCTAGGCTTAAAATGACCGCCGGGTCAATAGCCTAATAATCTTCTATGATATAATGATCTTATGATATGAAGTATGAAACTTGAATCTTTGATATTAAGGACTGAAATGTAATCATCCATAAATTCCCAGGGTAGGGAAAAAATAGATATTGTGGACATTCTGACAACAGGGACAGATATAGGGTATGTGGGGTTTGTGCCTGTGTGTTTTACTGTATTTGTGCATGCAACAGTGATGGAGGTGAGATGGTTGCCTGTGCAAACACAATGTGACTGCCACAGTTCACCACTGTAGAAATTTCTTATCTGCATTTTACAGTTGTTAACTGAGATTCACAGACATGCAAATTAGCCAGTGATGATGACTTTCCTCATTGCGGCTGATGTGTGTTTGAATCAAAAAATACCACATTGTGGAAGTAGGGTATTTTTACTGTGGTCCTTAATACAATGCAGTAGTGATTTAATGAATTCTTAGCGTGGTTAAACTCATTAGTCTCCAAGTTACATGAGTCTTGACAGTATTGATGTTAAGTAGGTATACTCTAGATGGATGCTCACAGAGCATTCCAAATATTTGGGGCCTAGAAAGAAAAAGCTTTTATGAAGCTCTCTAGTGAGTAAGACTGACGCAGCAGCCTGAGGTATGATAATGAGGAATGTAAATCACAAGAGTATTGTACTGGAAGGACCAGGTAGTAATATGCATCCCTTGGGACCTGGTTAAAGACTGGCTTTGCTGGGAGTTGTGAAAGGTGTTTGAACCTTTATCAATGTAAACATTCTGTTACAGGTGCAAAAAGAATCAACTCTTCTTAGTAGTATACCATATTGTAATGTAGACACTGAGATGTTTTTTGCAGTAGTGACTTTAGTTGTAATGGCTAACAAATGGAAGCTGTTTTAGCAGGTTCCTCGTGACTTTTTTGATGGACGGTTAATCCAGATTAAGCAAAATTAGTTTGGGGGTTCAAGCCAAAACCCCACATATTTAAACTAGCAACTTTAAGGCAGGTACCTTGCTTATGATGAAGAAACAGCCCAATTATCAGTGACAGGAAAGATTTGTTTGGTAGTGCAGCTCTGTTCTCTCAGTGCTTTCCTTTTGGTAAATGTGCCTTTTATGAGCCAGGAAACCTATCTTGACCAGGTAGAGGTCAGGTTCATAGGTTAGTACTAAGCTAACTGCCCTTGCGAGCCATTTTAAGCCTAGCTAATTATTCCTTGTGAGACTCAAACCCTGCACCTTGTGTTTGTAAGGCAAACACCTTTGCTATTAAGCCACCCTCCCACTGGGATGATGGCTTTGATGATGGCTTTGATTCTAGAGTGAGAGATGCTGAAAGTGTTTGTAAGTGGTAAAAATAAGTGATTCCATGACCGAGTCTTGTAGTGCATCTATGTAAATACCAAGGCACAAAAAAAAGATCTGCTTATTTTTAAATGTCAGCTATATCTGATACTTATTTTGTTATACACTTAAGGAAGTAGGGAAGATGCCATAGTTTAGCAGATTAAGCAGGTGATAAGCTAGTCAAAAAATTTGGTTACAGTAATAAAATGACACCATTTAGCTTGCAGTAATCCATGCTCTGCAGGATTCTATTATTAAGAGAGAGCTGAATGTAAGCAGTAAAACAATATAACCCTCTGAAACCAAGTTGCTGTGTACTGAAAATGCCATATGAGGTTCATATGAAAGATAACTATGATGAGACTACCTTGTTTAAAATTATTGGCAGTGAAAATGGTACAGCGATGGGAGGGTGGGAAGTTTGGAGTAAAAGGCAGAGATAAAAACAAGGCAGATATTAAGACATTTGAGATTAATTCATTAGAGCTAGCAGACCAATAATCTGTTAGTCTTCTTATTGACTTTCTGACTCCTGTATGGTAAGTGGATTGTGACAGACATGTGTAAGCTTCTGGATGAGTTCAAGTACTAGAGTGAAAAGGTTAAAGGGGAATAGATGGATTATTAAAATGTTGAACAAATAAACTGGAAAATGTGAAATTGGTAATGAGCTGACTGCTATGCTCAGTTCTAAAGTCATGGGTTAACTTACTTTGTCAAGAGCACTGTGTACTTCATTCCAAAATCCTTTACCATATTCAAGCAAGCTGGTCTGGCACATTTTGAAATATTCAGATTTAACCTTTAGTATTTTTTTTTGCATAGGTATGTGGCAGTGCCAAATACCAACCAGGTGGACAGAGTTTCAAATCTGTAATATTTTGATGCATTCTTTTTTTGTCAAGTGGCTTTTCAAACTGACTTGCTAGCCAAGGTATAGTGTTATGTTCTATCCTATTTGTTGAGTTACTGCAGTTGATTTTCTTTTCCAGAGTTACTACTCTGGACAAGTCCTCTTTCATCAACTGTGGAATTCAATAAACTCCGTGTAGACTTTGCTTGAAACCTACATGGAGTTTATGTGTTTGTGCAATGTGCAGCAGACCTAATTACATATTCATATCATGCACCACATTTAAATGCAAACAAGTACGGTTGCTAGCAAGGAAATCATATAAAGCAACACAGATAGCAAACATGTTTACAGTAGAGCAAACTGGGTTAGCAGGATTGTGTGGAATGCCACAATGATTACCACGGTTTAACATATAGCAATGTATATGTTCCAAACACAATACAAGACAGTGTATACAGTGCAGAGTATTGTAAAATTGCATTACAGGTATTCTGTACAAAAGTTGTGTAAATGATCAGTAAGGGTAGATGAACTGCCATTTAAAACAGACAGTCAAGGAAAGTGTGTGTATTGAATATGGACACACAGATGAATTGTAGGAATGAACACAGGGAAAGAGGATAGGTACAACATCCTAATATACAGCAGAAGAGGGCATGTCAATGGAAGACACTTGTACCCGGAACACTAATCACATATCAGTATGGACTACACAGTGAAAATGTATATTATGTGACTGTCACACAAGGTGACATAACAACAATGAAGATGTCTTTGTGAGATAAGCATACTGACATGAATAATGCACAGGACATCAATCAGGGATGTTATATACAACTGGGGTTGAGTGCATATTGTGGAGCTGTACAAACTGATTTGACTGAATATGAGTGTAATGTCAGCAGAGGCCTCCAACAAGTGAGACACAGTCACAGGCTCATGGACAACAGTAAAAGAAGCACACACAATGATGGATGATATCAAAATAATACCACCTGTAATCCCATGTCTCTGACACAACATATGTGATTCTGAGTAATCATAGATGGTTCTGCACAAACACACTTTTACAACTATTATGACATGTTAACAATCTATGAGGGTAATCAAGCTCACAGCCATGACACTAACATCTGCCGGAGATGGTAGGAGGGACACTGCTATACCTCCATGTGACATTAGGATCACTAGAGGCTAGTTGAATGGTGTGCATGGCAGATATACATGACACAATTATATATACATTTTATACAGAGTGAACATATATATTTAGTATTTATAGAGATGTATATTTGTTTTTTATATTTCTTATTTTATTTATTCATTGAAGTAGTCGCTTTCAACTTATGTCAAATAGACTAAGTAACAGAAGTAAAATGATGGAATATCTGTTTAAAAGTTCAACAAATGCTTCACTGCTTGATTACTTGATTAAGTTATCATCATAATTGTTTAATTACCTAATTATGTTGCTCAGTTGAGTATATAAGTAGGGTGATTTTATTCATTAAATTGTAACTTGATGAAGCATACTCGACGTATGTGAAAGCGCTCGTTTTTTGTCTTGCATTGTGGAATAAAAGTTTCATTCTCCTTTATTGTGGTGGATTCCTTGGTTTTTGTCTAACAATACAAGACAGTGTATACAGTGCAGAGTATTGTAAAATTGCATTACAGGTATTCTGTACAAAAGTTGTGTAAATGATCAGTAAGGGTAGATGGACTGCCATTTAAAACAGACAGTCAAGGAAAGTGTGTGTATTGAATATGGACACACAGATGAATTGTAGGAATGAACACAGGGAAAGAGGATAGGTACAACATCCTAATATACAGCAGAATAGGGCATGTCAATGGAAGACACTTGTACCCGGAACACTAATCACATATCAGTATGGACTACACAGTGAAAATGTATATTATGTGACTGTCACACAAGGTGACATAACAACAATGAAGATGTCTTTGTGAGATAAGCATACTGACATGAATAATGCACAGGACATCGCTCAGGGATGTTATATACAACTGGGGTTGAGTGCATATTGTGAAGCTGTGCAAACTGATTTGACTGAATATGAGTGTAATGTCAGCAGAGGCCTCCAACAAGTGAGACACAGTCACAGGCTCATGGACAACAGTAAAAGAAGCACACACAATGATGGATGATATCAAAATAATACCACCTGTAATCCCATGTCTCTGACACAACATATGTGATTCTGAGTAATCATAGATGGTTCTGCACAAACACACTTTTACAACTATTATGACATGTTAACAATCTATGAGGGTAATCAAGCTCACAGCCATGACACTAACATCTGCCGGAGAGGGTAGGAGGGACACTGCTATACCTCCATGTGACATTAGGATCACTACAGGCTAGTTGAATGGTGTGCATGGCAGATATACATGACACAATCCAGACTGTCACAAATGTAACCCAAGCCATCAGTGTTGTCAAACACCTATGTATGTACTGTGTGCATCACCGGAATAGGTATCACACATGTATCTGGTGTTACACTTTGATGGATGTTCTGCACAGACAGTAATTTTTCTGCAAAAAAAGAATACCTGGGTATGGCCAATAAGATGTGTGACAACTTACTGTGGCAAAGGTGGTACACTTCATTTACACATTGCTGGAATATATATAGGGAGGTACATGAGGATTGATGCATTGTATTGTACTCAGTTATTGGTGTATGAAGGCTGTGAACTATAAAACTATTATGGTTTTTAATGTGGATGTCTTTCACATACTCAGTAACTGTGTTACATACAAGGGATTAGTCAGCACTGTGGCCATATGCTGGTCAACGCTTCACATAACATCTACCCAAGGACACAGGTCACATACCAGCTGGTCTGCTTATAGGGTGTGATGTCTACATTATCCTTGGGTTGTCCATTTGTTTTCATAATGTAACCAATCCCCCCACATTTTTATCTCATGTGTTGTCATGGCCGTGGCAGCAATCTTTGTGTTGATACTGTCTGTATTATTTATTTATTTATTAAATAAATAAATAATACAGACAGTACATGGCACTAATGTATAGTAAATTAGTAAATTATACTAATATCACAGTTGGTTGTAGTCAATGATTGCTCACAATGTGTAGTCTTTCATGCAGCTGTTTGGACACAGGATGTGTATGTCATTCATGATATCTGTGACTTAAATAACGGACAAGTAAGGGCCTAGCAAACAGCCCTGATGTATGGACCTGATCACTGGACCTGAGATATAGGTTACTTCACACATTTCAGTCTATTTAAATGCTGCATATATGATTTAATGGTCTACCCAGTCAGTGATATAGGTGTTCATGGCCACATCTGACAGTGTTGAGGGAATACCTCTGTAAGGATTTGTGTCAAATGCCTTGGCCTGGTCAAGTTCCACAGGATGATAGTGTTGTCATCATGCATGCCTTCAATGGCCTCTTTGAGGACATCTGTCAGATGTAACAGGTATGGATGTAGCATTAACAACTCACAATTGTCTGTTGCACACTGTCAGGATATTACTAGTGTCTATTTAGAAAAGGTCCATGATGACATGTTGGTCTACCTCATAGATGAGGAGAGTCAGACTGTGCCTATACATGCATGCATCATATTCTGCCCCCCCCCAAACTTAGATGAATGCATGTTAATCTGCACCCTTCTACAAGAACATAGTCCACGTGGAGGGTGTGCTGAGTGTGTTGAAGTTTGTATTCAACCGTGTCAGGTAGGTGTATGTTCTGAGTTACACTATAGGCAATCTGTGATGTTGTGACAGACCACTGATTTTATGTGATAGGCCCTAATGAAGGTAAGTCAGTGATAACTGCCTATCGTGATCTGGCCTGGGATTGGACACAATCCCCCACTCGGGTATCATTGAGAAACTCTCCCAGCTGAGGATTAACCCTTATGCCACTAGATGGTTAACCAGCTGGCTCATTGACAGAACACATACTGTGAAAGTTGGTGAATCAACCTTTACTAGTAGATCTGTCACCACTGGCATACCCCAAGGATCTGAGATTGCCCCTATACTGTTTGGAATCTATTTCTCGACAGTTCAGGCTAACGTATACAGCTTTTGACTTACCATATTTGCTGATTCTTGCATATTGGGTACAAGCATTGAGTCCACCAGTAATGATAACATACTACAGGAGGGGATTGCACAGACAAATGATTGGTGCCAAAGCCACATGGTCTACATATAAATGCAAAAATGTGTCATTATTTTGGCCTTCTGCAAAGTGGAATTCCCCATTTATTACAGCATTGACAACACTCCCCCGATGCTGAAAACCAGTGGTGGAAGACCTGGGAATACATGTATATAGCAATCTGAACTTCGACCACCAAGTGTCCACAGTAGTATTGGAAAGGCTACGTCATGCACCTCATAAGTCAGGCCATCATATCCAGATCTGACAATGATATAACAGCACTGTACTCGAATTTTATCAGAACACTAATAGAGTATAATGTTCCCTTTTGCATGCACCTGACCAGAAACCTGCAGCAGCTGGAGAGACTACAGGTGTTTCTTACCAAGAAAATACAGGGGCTACAAACTATGCCGTGACATCTGTGGATAGACTGAAAGTGCTGCCACTGTAATCTGTATCATATAGGATAAGGTGACTTGTGCCTGGCCTACAGGCCAGTCTCTGACCTGCCCTGATGTGAATACATCAGCATTGTCTGGTTAGGTGAACATAGTAATAGCAGTGTCCTACATGCTGGTGTAAAATGTCTAATATCAAGCAAGTGCACAAGCACACTCACTCCTCCCAGTTGACTGCAAAACAGAACCCCTCCCTATCCAAATACACCAACTAGAGAATGCTGTGTTTAAGGCAAGCAACACAGCTCAAGTCTGATTTGCAGAGTGTCAGACAATGATTTATATGTGATGAAATCAGCAGTGTTTGGTGAGGAGAAAATATTAATAGCAGGGTTCCACATGCTGGTTTCTCTAATGTCAAGCAAGTGCAGAAACACACACACACACACACACACACACACACACACACACACACACACACACACACACACACACACACACACTTACTTCCCAGTTGACTGCAGTGAGAAGAGAACCCCTACCTATATAAGTACACAGACTAGAGAGCTTAGTAGTTTATGTAAGCACCACAGCACAAGTCTGATTTTTACAAGGCTGCAGGCCAGCTTATAGTGGATAACATCAACACTATATGTTGGAGAGAAGATGTTGGGAGGCCTGCATGAAATGGATGTGTAGGCTTGTGCAAAGTGTCAAAATAGTTAAAGTTCTGCATGTTACCAGATTGATGAATGTGCAATGATTAGCATGTGGTAGTTGTGTTCCATGTGAAGGTATAGTTTAAGAGACAGTTTTATAAACTATATGTAAACAGGTGTCTACATTACTACAGGAATTTGAAAATCTGAATGTGTATTGTCATTCTAAAGATGTGCATGGTATATCACCCAACATTTATTGTCAGTCAGATTTGTATGATGGCTAACAAAGTGTTTGCACATGCAGGATACACATTTCTGCAGCTTCCCCATTTGCGCATAGTTAAGCAATGTGCTTAGGTCGGGCTCATTGTTAAAATTATGAGATTTAGTACTGAGTGTATAAAACACACTTGTTGCTTACCTGAGTCTATGGCAGCAGATGTAAATGCATTGACACTTTCATTTTTCAGCCCAGATGATACAGGGTTTGAATCCATGTGTATGTAATACTTTTAAATAAGAACTGATAATGAAGTGAAATTTTACTTTTCTATACCTTCAATATGTTACTGAATTTTGACATAGCACAGCAGGTTTAAGTGGCATTGCACAGAGGTAACTGCTCCACAAAAGAGCCTTTCACTAATCACTTGGAATTGGTATGTGATGCCAAACTCCATGCAAATACAGAGGCCAAAAATTGAAGGGCTCCATTGATTTTCTTGGTACTTATGTGTGTTGTGTGCAATTCTATTTGTTGACCAAATTATAGGTGTTAAAATGGGGTAGATAGGGATGTGGTAAAATGGGGAGCAAGTGGGGGGAACAAAGGGAAAGAAATACAGGAATGTGCAGGAGGGAGGTTGTAAAGAACCCTAGCTATCCATTTCTTTAACAGTGTAGACTGAAAATATATACAGAATATTAGCTGAATTTGGACCATCACCTCCACAAAGAGGGGTGACAACAACACAATTGTTGTATAGCCAGCTAGACCAAATCAAGTGTGTCAAGAAGACATGTGTGTGAAATGGAGATCTATATATGGGATGGTATTTTTTTTTTTTTTGTGGGACAGGTGGCCATTTTTTTAAATTCATTAAAAGTGGAATGCTGGGTAATGTCTGGATCAGGTAAGTTGGGTAGGTGAGGAAGCAAATGCAAACAAACAAGACAAGCAAGACGCAGGGATGGTAAGGGATACAGAAAGTTGGGGGACACCATGACTGAGGTGAGGGAGGGGACAATGCATGCTCATGCCCATCAAAAATGGAGACAGTGAGAATCTAGGTGTCATCCAAAGGACAGTCATCACTGTCCCCTTACTCTGCTGGCTGCTGGAGTTCTTGACATCTTCTCTTCCTATGAACCATGAGGAAGAGCAGCCTCTCCATCCAGCATAGGCATACACCAATGGTAGAGTGCACAACCCTACACACAAACCATGGAATCTCTTGGCACATGATGAAATCCACACCTCTGCCACTACTCCCAGAGGGCAGCACCAGTTGCAAGAACAGTGCTACCTGAGGGCATTGGTAGTGCAGGGGCAGCAGAGGTAGTGCTGCCAGGTGCTGGGCAGTGGTGCTGGAGCCAGTGGAGGGAAGGCAGGCTGACCCACTGGGGCTAGCCTACCTCGCTGTGCTGTGAAGCATTTAGTGATTTGTTAAAGATGGATAACAGGGAGACATTTTGACGACACATAATAGAAAATAAAAAACAAAGATAAGGGTTCAGTGAGAGAAAAAAACAAGAGATAAAATTAGTGCCATCGTATGTGACATACAATGCACTATCACAATTATACAACTATTTTATCTAAACTATTATATTTAATTATACATCCTATCAACTATAAACTATAATTACAGATTGCTCTAAGTAATCTTTGCAATGTGCATATATTGCACATAAGCTTGGTGCAAGTATACTGATTACAGCTAACAGCAGGGCATTTATGCCACTTGTATAGAGTTTAATTTATGTAATATTATGAAGTAAATGCAGTATTGCATAGTTGCTACTCATGGTGTTTGAACCCACAACTTCTGACTGCAGTTGTACACTTTACTCTTAAAGTTGGTTTGTGCTACAGACTTATGCATTCTTACTTGCTTTAACAGTTGGGATATGCATGCTCACTTTGCTACTACTGTATAGAATACAAAAAATCTATCATTAACTTTTGAAGCTACAGCGATACTTCTATTGTACTGCATATTTACCACTTGCTTCACTCAGTCTCTCCAGATATTCAGCATGAGCCTGCTGATTCAACTCAATTTTGGCATTAGCTGTGAAATGAAAACAAAAGAACAGAAGAGCATAACTCATACCAGTCTTGCCTATATTTAGCTTTCTATGTCTTAAAGATTCTCTTTATTAGCATAGTTACACAGCTGTGGGAACTCATCAATTTGAATCTCAGTCAACCACTAGTTAGGCATATCTCTCTTGCACTTTGATGGTTACTGAAGTGGTGCCTACACTGTTCTCCAGAGTGTGGGATGCCAGTCGCACTGGACACAGCCTTAGCCAAACTAATCCAAGCCTCAGACTTGTGCTGGGAGGTTGAAGAGTCCTCCTGAAGACGCTGTGGTGCTTTACCATGAGTCCAAAAAATATTCTGGAGTCTTGGACACCCCACCTCTGTGCCCTAAACCAGTCACCTTCCCATCTAATGCCAAACATGTCTAATACCAAAAGCAGAGCAATGGCAAATAATGATTACCTGCTAATTCCTGTTATTGAGTTTGCTGGTAGTGTGCAAACCAGAAAAACAATGCTAACCATGTTTAAGTGATGTTAAGTGGAGAGCAGCAGTGCCAAGCAGGTTGGAAATCAATTTTTGAAATTGGAAGGTTAATCTGAAACTGGAAATTAGTCTGAGGTGTGTCTGCTGCTGTAACTGCTAGATGACACATTTTTGTTTTAGCTTTATACAGTGATAAAACTGAATTTTAAAGTATGAGATTTAAACCCATGCATAAGGGACAAAACGTTTTCTTCCCCAGCAGTAATTTTCCATCTTTATCACAGAAGAAGTGCTGCTCAGGCATAGTCATGAATCATCTATAAATACAGCTGAAAGTTTGAGGTGTTAACAATGTATTTGTGTGACTTGACAAGGTGTTTCTATATAGATGAATTTGTGTATGTGTCTTATTTAAGTGTGAAGGCCATCTAAGCCCAAATAGCAGAATTATACTTACACAAATATTGTAGATAGCATACCCTCAGTCATACATCTGAAAATACAGTAAGGGTGTCTTATCCCTCATACATATAATTCATATAAGCCTCACTATCTATATATAAGCTCTACTATCTAAAGTGTTATAAGTGGTATTGAATATAACGTGAAATGGAACAACAGTAAAAGTGTCTGGAATGCCTTGTATTAGAACCCAGGACCATGTGTATGGCAGCCCTATGCTTGCACCTCTCACCACAAGAATGTTGACATAACATTTCTATATTATCCTGTGCACTGATATAAACTGGACTTAGTATGTTGGACAGGTGTGAGCCATGCATAGTAGAGGTAGAAGTTAATCATTGTCATACCCAACCATGAGAGCTGGCTCTGCTAGGAGTTGCACTGGCATGTCTATGCCCATGGTCAGATGCACTGCTGTTACCTGAACGTGACTTATGTCTGCTGGACGAGCTCCTGTCATGAGGAGGTCCATGACCACAACCCTATGGCCTGTCACACCTGGGTCTGGACAGCTCAACCACTGACAGAGAGGTGGAAGTACTGCCACTATGGGAGGTTGACCAGCATGGCCACATTGGCTAACAGCAGATGATGTGGCTGACCTACACCCACAAGGATACTGGGACCCTCCCAGCAGATATTTCATCAAAGACACTGCATGATCCAGTGTGTCATTCATCCAATCCATTCAATTGGCAACATGTTGGAGGTGATCAAGCATGTCAGGCTGTGCCACATCTACAACACTAAGCATTTTTCAAGAGGACCTATGGGAATTTGCCTGTGCCTCCATGATGGCCCTTAGCATACGTTGAGTGGCACGGGAAGAGACATCTGGATCACATGGAAGATGGACAGCAGGCTTCCTCCAAGCACCCCTAACAACCCTCCTGTGTGGCACCACACCCACACTTTGGTTATGGCTAGAGTCAACAGGCACTGAATAAGCTGTAACCACACTCCCCTGATCGATTGTCTCACCCTCCAACTGTCAAGTATCTGAGGGCTTACTGGAATGGATAGGCATAGGCCTACTAGCCGTGTCTAATGGAATTACAGGGGATGGCTGTATGTCAACCTCATTGTTGGATTCACCCTCTGCACCCCCTGACCGTGCCTCTGTTTGCCACCACCATCATCATCATCAGAGTCTGCTGCTACTTTGACATCAGGTGGTGGAAATCCCACATTTCCACTGTCAGGATACCCTGTGATAATAAGCAACAAACACAGGAAAAAATAATACCTACGCAACTATAGTCCAGTATATGCTAACAAAGTAACAATGGTGTCACTTTTACAGACAATACAGCAATACACACAACTGTCTGGACACCAACATCACAAACTAAATATTTCTTTGAACAGCTCATCAATACTGACATAAAAATGTTTGGCTTACCATGTGCAGATGATTGTAGGCTTCCTTTGTTGGATGGTCCTGGAAGTAGTTAAGCAAAAGGTAAGGACAAAATCATGACAAATAACAGTAACACAGGAGGTAAAATATGTTCCCTTTATATGTCTATTAACTATGCTTTCAACAAGAATTTGCATGACAAGTCCAACTTAAGCCCCATGTTTAATCAATCAGAATGTGTTGCTGACTGTAGTAATCTACAATCCTCACCAAACAATTTCTTGTTAAACAGAAATAATGCATTGTTGTAAATATTTTGCTATACAAGATTATTTAACAATTGAGATACATAAACCTACCTGGAAGTTCCTCCTAAGACATACTTGCTATCCCTGAAACAGTAGCACCAATTTCAAGGACATGCTGTTATGCACTTTCCTGGGAGCTGTCTGGATCCCAACAGTGAACAGGAAGTCTTCATTTGCTGTTAGTGATGGCTGTGTAGCAGGTCCCCTGGTACCCATCTGATCATGGGTCACTGCAGTTGCTTTCCTCCATGCAAATGAGATCATGTCAGTAGCCATATGGCGCACCTAATAATATGTCCTGCTGTGGCTGCCTACTGCATTCACATCTGCAACTATCTGCTCCCAAATTTGCATTCTGCCTGACATATTGCCACATCTCCTCTCAAGCTAAAAGGCACCATGTCACCTAAAAGCTTCCACAGTGACCATGGTCACTGAAGGGTGGTTTCAGGAATTGAGATGCCTGGGAGCCATAATTCTAAGTGTCCTAAAACACAGCAGAAGGATAGTACACATAAGTATCACATACCTAAAAAACACCTGTCCCCAGATAAAACAGAAAAGGTAATATTTCAGTATTACCTACTGAAAAAACATTTAACAGGCTAGATATTTGAACTAAGAAGAACAGGAATTGTGTGGTTGTAACATATTACAGTCATACACAAAGAAAGGCTGGATGCAAAACAAGGGAGAGTAACAATAGCAACTTATCCTTGTTTGTGCCAAAAGAGAAATGTATCTTTGCTCCAGCAGCCCTCAAAAGAACAGACAAATGATACATTTTGCTAACAAACTATCAGTTAAATGCTAAAAGTGCTATCAAATGAACTGTCCCTGAAAAATGTGTACAGATTTTAACACAGAACATTCCATTTTAAGCTATTGCCAATCCTGTATACCTGTGACATGCCCTGACAAACATGCCCATGCCACCAGTACACTTCTTAGTAATGCACACAGATAACAGTAGCAATTGCTAATTAATATATTTATATATATATAAATATAAAACTGAGTTTTCTTAATGACATTTCAGAATGTGCAGTATATAGCTGAACAATGTAAGCATACCTTCTCCAGTTCAGTATGTGCAGATACATCCCAAAGTAATGGGTTCTTCTGTGTTCTACACATAAATGAGTCTCTCCTTCATTTCCCCTAGCTACATGGTTACCTTTTTATGGTGTAGTTTCAGGGCTGTTAGCATGGTGAATATGCAAATGAGGTATGAACTCATTAGAACTGCTGAATCCCAAATGCTTGACTCTGTGTAGCACATGTAAACATATTGCAGGCACTTCCTCAATGTTTGTTGATAATGAATTCCAGCTGTGAATGATTACTGGTAGGGAGAAGGAAAACATAACATCAATGCAGAAGTCAACCTCCAGTGGGTATGTCAGGTTAGACTAAAAAAGGGTATAGAAGTAATTTTATCAATGTTGGACGTGTAAGTAAGCAATACAAAATTCACAGGTTCTGTTCATTAACATCCAACCGCTCTTTCATTTGTTGACAACTGTACATTATTGCCATTTAATATCCTCACATATTTTAAGGACAAATATATAGAATGCCTTATGACTGCATGTCTCAGATTACTGGTCAGATAAGACAAGAATGGGCAACAAATACAGAAAGTTAAAATAGACATGCATTTTTGAAAGCAATAGTCATAAATGGCTGTGTGATCACTCAGTGCACTACATCTGAAATTAATGCATGTACAAATAACTGTTATGTGGTTTCTTAGTATTGCGGATGATGTTGGATTTGCTTATATGCATAAGGATTTCAGTTCCCTGCTGCAAAGTTGTTTATGTGTCAAAGAGGGATAAGGCATCCTTACTGTGTTCTGCATAAACAGGGAAAAGAAAGTAATGGAAATATGTACTGTGCATGCACAAACACTTTGCCATCCATTGCACAAAAATGCTGCTCACCACTGCTCTATCCAAAGTCAATATTAGCATATATCAGTGCTGTTTACTGTCCATTTACTCTTTATGCTATGGATCTACATGTGGAAACATACCAAACTGAAGGCCCAAACTAGCAATATGTCACATATTTACAATGCAGCCATGTGCTGCCTTCCCTCATGCACTGCATCCCTGGTGTCCCAGTACTTTTTCACACATATATCAACTACCCTGCATAAATTAATATCAAATGTTGTGTGATATGCAATACACATCAATCTTGTAACATGCAGAACTAGAACTATCTTCACAGTGGAACATGCCTACACATCCATCAACTGACCCTGGGAACTATTGACCCATAAGCCTAACCATCCTTATCTGCAAGGCCATGGAAAGAATCATTATCGACCTTATCCACAGGGACATAGGTGACTTTCAATGCTCTTGACCTGACCCACTTTGGTTTTGTCAAGGGTAGATCTTGAATATTAAGCCTAGTGGGCATCCTTGATAATGTCACTAAAGTCCTGGATGATGGAAACCGTACATAACACCTTTGTTGATTTAGACAAGGCCTTTGACACAATCCCTAATTTAGGTATCATAGAGAAAATCTCCCATCTGGGATTAAGCCATACTTTACTAGATGGGTAGCCAACCACAGAATGCACACTGTCAAAGTTGGGGAGTCCACCTGCACCAATAGACCAGTCACCAGTGGAGTACCACAACGATGTAAAAAAGGAATAAACAGACCTCCCTTAAATCCAGTGAATTTCAGCATAAACTCATAGTCACAAACAAGACGTCACTGGAACCATGGCAGTAGGAGTGTCCAAATCCAATTTAATATCACAAATCTGTGATATTAAATTGGATTTGTACACTCCTACTGCCTTGGTTCCAGTAACTTCTTGTTTGTGACTATGAGTACCACAAGGATCTGTGCTGGGGCCTCTACTGCTTGGAAAACATTTCTCTGAGTTCCAGGTGAAGGTATATGACCTGTGGCTTACTGAGATTGCAAATGACTGTCAACTGGGCACAGTCATATGGAGACCCCAATGATTTTAACATACTATAGGAAGGAATGACACAGAATAATTATTTGTGCTAAACTCCTGGACTAAAACGTAACATAAAAAATGCCTCATTGTCCCCTTTAGCAAAGAAGTACCCCTGCTAATTATGATATACATAGTACTGCTCTAAACTCAAACCCAGTGGTGTGAGATATGGGAACACAGGTAGAAAGAAATCCAAACTTCAATCAATATAGGTCCACAGTGGTAAGACACACATTCTACATTGCACACCTCATAAATAAGGGAATTGCATCCAAAACCAGGAAGGTCATAGCTCCACTGTACTTGACTGGTAATTGAGTATAATGCTGCCTTCACTATGTACTTTATCAGACACCTACAGCAACTGGGGAAAACAGAGGAGAATCCAGGGACTCCAAACTATGGCACACACGGAAAGATCAAAAGATGTATCACTGTACTCAGTATTATACAGGCTGCTAAGAAGCAATCTATGTGCTGCCTACAGACCAGTCTCAAACCTTGCCCTACTGGAAATGCTGGACATGCACAAATCAAATGGGATAAAAATAACTTGCTCAAAGGATCTCAACCTAGCATGTGACATAAACAGAACATGCTGGAGAGACAGATAAATCTCCCAGCAACTGCCACTCCTCTGTAATAGGCTCCTGCTTCATTTGAAGCAGTGCTCATCAAATGACCATATTCAAGTGCAAACATGACAACTGGATGGGTGAATGTAAATTCACCCCAGGACTGGCACCTATGTCCCTTCCGGACAGCAGCAGTCAGTACTGTTCACAAAATTGCTCTGCTAACAATGGCCATCTAGCTATGATCAATAAGGGTACTTGGGTTTTTACACAGCTAGGCTTGTAAAGGTCATAGAGCCATTAGCCTATTAACCTCCTATGAACCAATGAAGCTATAAACCTATGCAGGCATCCAACATCTTCTCTCCAACATGCACTGCTGATGTCATCCACTATAACTTGTCCTTCAGCATTGTAAAAGTCTAACTTGTGCTGTTGTGCTTGTGTAAAGTACTGATCTCTACAGTCTGTGTACTTTGATAGTTGTGGGTTCTGTTCTCACTGCACTCAACTCTGTGTGTGTTTGGGACTAGCTAGAAGAACATAAGTGTCTAGCCTACAGTTACCAATCCAATCCCATGAATTAACAGTATTTTTATACTTGCATATGCCTACACATCCATTTAATGCAGTCCACCCAACATCTTCTCTCCAACATATACTGCTGATGTCATCCACTATAAGTTACCCTGAAGCCTTGTAAAAGTCAGACTTGTGCCATGATGCTTGAATAAAGGACAGAGTTCTGTAGTCTGTGTACCTTAGGTAGGGGTTCTGTTCTGAATGCAGTCAGCTGGGGTGTGTGTGAGTGTGTGTGTGTGTGTGTGTGTGTGTGTGTGTGTGTGTGTGTGTGTGTGTGTGTGTGTGTGTGTGTGTGTGTGTGTGTATGTGTATTTGCACACTTGCCTAACATTAGAGAGAACCTTTTACACCAGCAAGTAGGATACTATTACCATATTCTCCTCGCCAGACACTGCTGATGTCATCAGTAGTAAAGTGGTATCTGAGACACTCTAAATCAGACTTGAACTGTGGTGCTTGCCTTAAATACAGAGTTCTGTAGTCTGTATACTTTAGATAGGTAGGGATTCTATTCTTATTTCAGCCAATTGGGGTGTGTGTTTGTATATGTGTGTGTTTGTACACTTGCCTGACATTATAGAGAGTCTTTTACTCCAGCATGTGGGACACTGCTACTACCATATTCTCCTCATGAGACACTGCTGATGCCATCAGCTATATCTGATTTGTGGATGTGCACTATTCCCACCAGGGCAGGGTCAGAGACTGGCCTGGAGGCCAATCAGAATTCATCTCATCCTATATGATCCAGATTACAGTGACATGGCTTTCAGTCTATCCACATATATTATGGCATGGTTTGTAGTCTCTGTGTTTTCTTGGCGAGAAACCCCTATGGTGTCTCCATTTGCTGCATGTGTCTGGTGAGGTACATGCAAAAGAGAGCATTATACTCTATTAGTGTTCTGATGAGGTTCAAGTACAGTGCTGTAATATAATCCTAAGACCTGAGTACAATGGCATGACTTATGATGTACACAACTTAGGCTTCCATTAACAGTATGGACGCTTGGTGGACAATGTTCAGATTGCTATCTGCATGTGTTCCCAGTACTTGCATCACTGGGTTTCAGCATAGTGAGACTGTTAGCAATACTGTAATTAGCAGGGAATTCCACTTGCAGATGGACAAAATAAAGACACATTTTTACATTTATTTGTAGACCATGTAGCTTCATCACCAGTCATTTGTCTTTGTTAGCCCCCCCCCATAGTATGTTATCACCATAGGTATCCAGACTCAATGACTGTACCTAGTATGCTAGAATCAGCAAATGTGGTAAGCCAAAGGCCATATACGTTAGCCTGAATTGTCAAGAAATAGATTCCAAACAGTAAAGGGCCAAGAACAGATCCCTGGGGTACACCAATGGTGACAGCTCTACTGGTCTAGGTTATTCAGCAACTTTCACAGTATGTGTTCTGTCAGTGATCCAGTTGGTTATCTATCTAGTGATGTAAGGGTTAATCCCCAGCTGGAAGAGTTTCTCCGTGATACCTGCATGGGGTATTGTGTCAAAACCTTAAGCTAGATCAGGAAAGCCAGTATGTATTGTGTTATCTTCATCCAAGCCTATCACACAGAATCAATGGGCTGTGACAACATCACAGATTGCATCTGTTAGATGTCCTCAAAGAGGTCACTGAGGGCATGCATGAAGACAACACTATTATCCTTTAGAACTTGACAAGCCCAAGGCATTTGACACAACTCCACATTGATTTATTCACTTAACACTGTCAGATGTTGCAGTAAACACCTACATCACCAATTGGGGATACCACTGTATCACATATGTGACATTGAAATATAGTGACATGTGTGAAGTGAACTATATGTCAGGCCCAGTGATCAAGTCCATACATCAGGACTGTCTGATATGCCCTTTCCTATCCACTATTTAAGTCAGAAATCACAAATAACATACACATCCTGTGTCCAAACAGCTGTCTGAAGGACTACAGATTGTGGGCAGTTCTTAACTCCAACTGTGTTATTAGTATAATACAGAGAGTATCAACACACACACCAAAGATTGTAGCCACAGCCATGACCACACCTGGAATGACAAAAAAAAAATGGGGGATTTGTTACATCAGGAAAACAAATATACAACCCATGTATAATGTAGACATCACACCCTATAATCAGACCAATAGGTATGCGACATGTGTCCTCGGGTAGAAGCTATGTGGAATGTTGACCAGCATATGGCCACAATACTGACGACCCCCCTTGTATGTCACACAACTACTGAGTATGTAAAGGACATCCACATCACAGCCATAATAACTCCATAGTTCACAGCCTTCATCACAACAGTAACTGAGCACAATGCATCCTTCTTTATGTATCTCACTACATATCCTCAGTGATATGTAACTGAAGTGTACAACCTTTGCCACAGTGAGCTGAGCTGTCACACATCTTATTGGCCATACCTAGGTATTCTTTTTGTGGCAAAAAAATACTGTCTGATGGTGTGGAAACTCCACAAGATGCATGTGTAACACCTGCTCTTGTGATGCACACAGTACATACACAGCTGTTTGACAATATTAATGGCATGGGTAACATTTGTGACAGTGTGGACTGTGCCATACATACATTTGTGTGTGTGTGTGTGTGTGTGTGTGTGTGTGTGTGTATTTGTGTATATATATATATATATATATATATATATATATATATATATATATATATATGCCATGCACACCAGTCAACTAGCCTATTTTGATCATAATATCGCATACAGGTATAGCAGTGTTCCTCCCAACACCACCAGCATATACAGTGTCAGGACAGTGCGTGTGATTACCCTCATAGAGTGCAGACATGTCATAATAGTTGTACAGGTGTGTTTATACAGAACCATCTCTGATCACTCTAAATCACATAGTTATGTCAGAGACATGGAATTACTGGTGATATTATTCTGATAATGTCCATGATTGTGCATGCTTCTTTTAATGTTGTCCATGACTCTTTACCTGTGTCCCACTTGATGGAGACCTCTGCTGAGATTACATTTATATTCAGGCAACTCACTTTGCACAGCTTCACAAAATGCACCCTACCCAAATAGTTTATAACATCCCTGATAGATATCCTCTGCATTTTTCATGTAAGGATGCTTATCTCACATAGACATCTTCACCATTGTTATGTCACCTTGTGTAACAGTTTCATAATGCACATTTTCACTGTGCAGTCCCTACTGTACCATATTGATATGTAATTGGTGTTGCTGCTGCAACTGTCTTCCATTGACATGCCCTCATCTGCTGCACATTAGGTTGTTTCACCTGACCTCTTTCCCTGTGTTAATTTCTACAAATCATCTATGTGTCCCTATTCAATATACACACACTTCCTGGTACATGGAAGTCCATGTACCCTTACAGATGATTTACACAATATTGGTACAGAATGCCAAGAATGGGATTTCACAATACTCTGCACGGTATACACTGTCCTGTACTGTGTTTGAACCATATCATACCCCTCAACTGTCCAGATTTTTACAGTATTGCCAGATTTTTGCCTTATATCTTTTGGTCTGTTCCTTATAAAATCTATGGCCTTCTGCCATATCACTGGTATGATCTCAGGACTGATGTCACTAAATAATTACATGCATTTCTAAGTTTAAACATGCAAATATGTAGAATCTGTCCCAATATCTGGGTCACTGTGCTCCCATTGTGTTGGGCTTTGTCCAGATTTCTTGTGCTGAGAGAGTGAGAGATATGGAAACTTATATGTTAAGCCCTGGTGATCACTGTGGCATTCCTCACAAACTTGCTAACTGACTGTGCTCTTATGTAAACAGGATTACTATCCATGTTGCTTTACATGGTTTTCTGCCCAACAATACTGCTGCCAGCCATGAAACCCCACTTATTTACATTTAAACACAGTGTATAGCATAAACATGTAATTAGCATTGCTGCTCACCATACATCACCTTGCACATCTGTAAACTCCATGTAGACTTTGCACAAAGCCTACACAGAGTTTACTGTAGCATAGGGAGAGTCAAAAACATTTAAAAACACATGCTGAACCATTTACACTGCCAGCCTTTTTTTCAAGTGAAACTAGCTCTTCAAAGAATGTCACAAAATGCCACAAAATGTTGGTATTAACATCTTACTAATGAAAAAAATAATCAGTAGAAATATATATTTTATTTTTTACTTCTAATGTTATGATACCTCTGTGCAGGACATATTATACATGTATACTGCATCCTCTACTATGAGAAGAAATCATATACTCGCCTTAGTGGAAACCAGACACATAATGCAATATGCCAGATTGTCACTGTGAAATGAGTATGCTTACTTATTTATAACAGACACTATGTCAGTCCCCTTAATTAATTCTTAGAAGAGCTTTTGTATAGTGACCTCTGAAAATGCACATATACAAAGTGTGCAATCTTGTAATTTTAACCTTAACAATAAAAATATGGCTTATTGCTTGAATTAACACTACTGCATTTCCATAGCCGGTACATAAAGATTTGTCTGTTGTAGATTTTCAGTAACAAAATGTTCCCCTTTTCTGGAAAAATGAAAGTGATTTTTATCATGTAATGAGAACTCATTAAAACATATTCTGTAGATACACTGCATTCCACACCAGAAATAGAAGCTATGGCCCCATCCAACTGACAAATAACAATAATACATATTGTCAGTCTGACATGGAATGCATAAGTATATTCATAAGAAGATACATTAAAATGAGATTAGTCAATTAGGTTTAATCAACTCTCATATAAATTGAAAAATATCTTATGTCAGTTGTGACAGATTTATCAGACAGGAAGCACAGTCTCAGAGTTGGCATATTTAGAGATGCAGGATATGGTAGTACAAGAGGGATTTCCTTCCTGCTAAAAGAGTATGTGTGTTATTTTCTTAAAAGTTGTTAACTTTAGCTTCTCATTATTTTACATTTTGAGATGAGTGTATTCCCAAAACCACTATGGACTATCTTGGCACTTTTGATTGTTATGTAGGCATGCTGATAGTGCCTATTACTCCAATGATATAGGTATTAAACAGACTAATGGTTTCTAATAATTTTGTTGGCAAAACATCTGGGTATCAGTTATAAAATGCAGTTATACTGTGCTTTTATGTGCATGTGTAGTAGAATGTCAGGTTGAATTAATCAATGTTATTTCCCAGTCCTACATATTTTTCTGGACAAACAATTTAGATTCCTGAACTGTTAGTTTTACAGACAAATACCAAATGGGTTGAGGTCTTATGTTGTAACAGGACAGTATGTTCATGAGTTTATGTATCTGTGCATAAGAAAAATTAAATGTGCTTGGTTGTAGTAAAATGAATCTAAAGACACCTGTCATATTCTTAGTGTACATTTTTAGAATACACTAACAACTCTGAAAGCTAAACATGAGTTCTCTATTTGCCTCATATGTAAGTTGTCACAAAAACCTGGTTTAGCTTCCTTTGTACACAACTAGTTTCAGTAAGATGAACTCATTCTAAATGGATATTTCTCATTTGACAGCAAAGCATCATATAAACCGTCCACACAATAATATATGTTTTTTCATACACAAATCACATTTTGTAATTTACACTGCTCACTGTATGTCTATTTAGAACGCTGAAGGTTTAACTGCAGTCTGTTGATAGGAGCTTTCCATTTGAAGTGCAGGACCTGAGAACATGAGTCACAATACTGAAAATTGAATCATGAGTGCTTAAATACACAAATCTCCAAATGTGTTGTTACACCTTTTAACATTTTACAGGGAGTGTTTCACCCTGCAACTGTAATATAGGAGGCTGTGAACCTACCCAGACACCTAATACTTATACAAATACTAACTCTGATATTGTTGGAGAATGAGCAATATGATGAAACATCACAGCTTTGCAGTATTTTCTCACTGATCAAACTTAATTTTTTTCTGTTCCAAAGATCATCAGAATTGCAGTTCTGGTATTTCAGTTTTCTAAGATTATTTTATTTATTTATGTATTTATTTATTTATTTACTTACTCATTTATTTGACATTTGTTTACTGGGAAAGTCTGACTGGACATGAATCCTGTTTTCAGCAAAGGCCCAGGGAGAAAAGCTTCAATATACATAGTTCAGTTAATAAACTACATAATGTTATCACATGAAGTGCAGAAATAAATAGTAGAATTGACGTACAGGATAAATAAAGTCAGATCAGAAAATCATACAGTGAATATTAAGCAACAGTCATAGGATACTGAATGCCTAGTAAAGTACAATCAATAGTGATAAGCAATGGTAAAGATGTTAAGCATTTTAAATATGGACAAAAGACTAAGAGAAAGAGATTTTTCAGTTGGGGGAGATTAGGAAATGGAGTTAAAGTAGGGTACTATTGGAAAAGTAACTGGTGTTTTGGCTAATAAGAGAATGGACTAAAGGAAAGGGGAAAAAGAAGGGCAAGGGAAAGAGCATGGGAAGGAGAAGGGAGAAGGAAGAAAGGGGAGAGAAAGGAAGAGAAGGAAGGAGTAATGAGTACTGTCAGCCTGGTTTTAATTGTAGCTGTCAGACACTTTAATCCTAGACTTCCATTCCACCCTATAAATATCCACCTCCTGAAAGGGTATACCACTTATGATGCACTGTGATCAGCTGTTTGTGAACAAAAATTCTGTGCAGAAAAATGCATTTCCATCAGTGTCACACAAACATACACACAACTTCAATGCACACTTAACACGTGAACATTCAAATGAACCCATAAACACAAATACACATTTTCATTTCTGCATGCGCATGCACACACATACACACACACACACACACACACACACACACACACACACACACACACACACACATACATATACAAGGAGGAAATTAATTCAAAGCAATATATACAGCCATGCTTTGTGCTATGAAATAATTATGTATCAGTAGAAATTATGATGTACAAAACTGTGAGCACCTCAAATTTCAAAATGCAAGTTTATAGTTGTCTCTGTGGTATAGAGGGATGAAGCCTAACTTCGGCCTGCTTACTAGCTGGATACATCTGTGAGGCTTGGGATAATACATTTTTATTTTCATTTTTCACACACACACACACACACACACACACACACACACACACACACACACACACGCGCACACACACACACACACACACACACACACACACACACACACACACACACACACACATACCCCGACCCTGAGAATTCAGGTTAACAGTTAGTTATTTTCACATACTGATTGCCTTTTCAGCCTAAAAGAATATCGACTTTTTGACTATACAGTCTTCTAAGTTTTGATTGTGAATATGTGAAAGAGATTCTAACAACTGTAGTAGATTTCATTTTTTTGTATACATGTATTTGCATGTGCATGCACAGATACACACACAAAAATACATGTGCGCACACAGACACACACACACGCACACACGCACACACGCACACCCGCATATACACACACACACACACACACACACACACACACACACACACACACACACACACATAAATGCAGTCATGCATGCACACTGTCTCTGACAAGGAAAGCAATGATTGTTTGCGTTAACACATAGCTTTACTCTTCACCCTTCCAGTTTATGACTTTCTTGCAGAATACACATTCAGTGTTATTGCTGTGGGCATTGTGATTTTTCTTGTAACTCTGCACATATTTATTTATGCTGTGTTAGTTTTGTATTTCTCTTCATTGTAATCTAGAAATAAAAAAAAAGCTATAATAGCTATCTGGGGATGTCTTCTTGTGGATCATCACCACCTAATATATATTTTATTGTACCTAGACACTGACATAATAGGTGTCATTAAGATAAGGGAGATGACATGCTAATCAGTAATAAGAATTCTGACTCTCAGGTATTGCTTGTTGTTAATTTTATTTTATCACTTAAAGATAATTATTTAATTATCACAATAATTCTACTAATTATGTATTTAATATATAATATTAAACTATTTTGCTGGTGAGAACTATTTTATCCTTTTTAACTTCAGTTTAAACATGGGAATATTGTACTATAGCTCATCAAGTGCTATTGAACTTCGTTGGGTACAGAGATAAGTTAGCAACCATTATTAAAGTAAAAAAACAACATATACATTTCCAAATTAGTGGGGACAGCATGCGATTAAGGAGCATACATCCCAACCTCTAGACACCGAAAATAGGCAGAAAATCCTTTGAAAAGTAGGAATATGCATTCAGAAATCTGAATATCTAATTAGCATAAAAATGTGATACCCAATAGCACATAATTCATCCAACTTCAAGTAGGAATGTGAGATACTACTCAAAAACACGTTTAAAAAATAAGTGGCAAAAAATATGGAAAGATATAAGCACATTATCAAAGAGCCAGTGGAAAATCTATAGATGTTAATGAACTGTATTGCAAAATTCTACCACACAAGGTTACTTATTTTTACTTCTGAAAGAGAATTAATATGTGTGCCCTCGTTCTTTAAATTACTAGTGGCACTAGTATGTTGGTTATGTAAAAGGTTTTGTGTATTCTCAATAGATTCGAAAATCATGTGTGAATGAGGAAAGAGGTCTGAAAATTGTTCAAAAGCAGTAAATCAAGCCTGAAAATAGGGACATACCTGCAAAAATAGATGCATCATGTGCTGGGTAAATCAGGCCAGCGAATAGGTATGTTCCTCCAAAATAGGGGCAGTTGAGAAGAATGCTCATAGCATATGGATAACACTCAATATACCAATGATTACACAACGATTTCCCTGTCTTCCTGAAAGATGCAATATTATATGATGTGCTGAGTGATGTATATAATGCATCTTCTTTCCCAGCACTGAGAGAAGTTTTAGCAGTAAAGGCTTTCCAAATTACTAACATTTGAGGATTCAGTAAGTCTTGCTTCCAAAATATTTAAAAGTATATCTATAGCTATATCTATATAACTATATCTATATGTGCATATACATATACACACACACACACACACACACACACACACACACACACACACACACACACACACACACACACACACACATACATATACAAGGAGGAAATTAATTCAAAGCAATATATACAGCCATGCTTTGTGCTATGAAATAATTATGTATCAGTAGAAATTATGATGTACAAAACTGTGAGCACCTCAAATTTCAAAATGCAAGTTTATAGTTGTCTCTGTGGTATAGAGGGATGAAGCCTAACTTCGGCCTGCTTACTAGCTGGATACATCTGTGAGGCTTGGGATAATACATTTTTATTTTCATTTTTCACACACACACACACACACACACACACACACACACACACACACACACACACACACACACACACACACACACACACACACACACATACCCCGACCCTGAGAATTCAGGTTAACAGTTAGTTATTTTCACATACTGATTGCCTTTTCAGCCTAAAAGAATATCGACTTTTTGACTATACAGTCTTCTAAGTTTTGATTGTGAATATGTGAAAGAGATTCTAACAACTGTAGTAGATTTCATTTTTTTGTATACATGTATTTGCATGTGCATGCACAGATACACACACAAAAATACATGTGCGCACACAGACACACACACACGCACACACGCACACCCGCATATACACACACACACACACACACACACACACACACACACACACACACACACACACACACACACACACACATAAATGCAGTCATGCATGCACACTGTCTCTGACAAGGAAAGCAATGATTGTTTGCGTTAACACATAGCTTTACTCTTCACCCTTCCAGTTTATGACTTTCTTGCAAATACGCATTCAGTGTTATTGCTGTGGGCATTGTGATTTTTCTTATAACTCTGCACATATTTATTTATGCTGTGTTAGTTTTGTATTTCTCTTCATTGTAATCTAGAAATAAAAAAAAGCTATAATAGCTATCTGGGGATGTCTTCTTGTGGATCATCACCACCTAATATATATTTTATTGTACCTAGACACTGACATAATAGGTGTCATTAAGATAAGGGAGATGACATGCTAATCAGTAACAAGAATTCTGACTCTCAGGTATTGCTTGTTGTTAATTTTATTTTATCACTTAAAGATAATTATTTAATTATCACAATAATTCTACTAATTATGTATTTAATATATAATATTAAACTATTTTGCTGGTGAGAACTATTTTATCCTTTTTAACTTCAGTTTAAACATGGGAATATTGTACTATAGCTCATCAAGTGCTATTGAACTTCGTTGGGTACAGAGATAAGTTAGCAACCATTATTAAAGTAAAAAAACAACATATACATTTCCAAATTAGTGGGGACAGCATGCGATTAAGGAGCATACATCCCAACCTCTAGACACCGAAAATAGGCAGAAAATCCTTTGAAAAGTAGGAATATGCATTCAGAAATCTGAATATCTAATTAGCATAAAAATGTGATACCCAATAGCACATAATTCATCCAACTTCAAGTAGGAATGTGAGATACTACTCAAAAACACGTTTAAAAAATAAGTGGCAAAAAATATGGAAAGATATAAGCACATTATCAAAGAGCCAGTGGAAAACCTATAGATGTTAATGAACTGTATTGCAAAATTCTACCACACAAGGTTACTTATTTTTACTTCTGAAAGAGAATTAATATGTGTGCCCTCGTTCTTTAAATTACTAGTGGCACTAGTATGTTGGTTATGTAAAAAGGTTTTGTGTATTCTCAATAGATTCGAAAATCATGTGTGAATGAGGAAAGAGGTCTGAAAATTGTTCAAAAGCAGTAAATCAAGCCTGAAAATAGGGACATACCTGCAAAAATAGATGCATCATGTGCTGGGTAAATCAGGCCAGCGAATAGGTATGTTCCTCCAAAATAGGGGCAGTTGAGAAGAATGCTCATAGCATATGGATAACACTCAATATACCAATGATTACACAACGATTTCCCTGTCTTCCTGAAAGATGCAATATTATATGATGTGCTGAGTGATGTATATAATGCATCTTCTTTCCCAGCACTGAGAGAAGTTTTAGCAGTAAAGGCTTTCCAAATTATTAACATTTGAGGATTCAGTAAGTCTTGCTTCCAAAATATTTAAAAGTATATCTATAGCTATATCTATATACCTATATCTATATGTGCATATACACACACACACACACACACACACACACACACACACACACACACACACACACACACACACAAACACACTCACACACATGCACTCACACACACATACACTGAGACTTGTTCCATTCTGCAGCTGAAGAAATATTTCCTTGACCATATTTCTAGCTCTTAGGTAGAATGCATCCAATGTTTTACTGTAAAGCACCCATCTCCAACTACTGTAGGTCACTAACTGTACTCCAATAGCCTTATAATTCTGTTTGTCACAATGATCTAAATCTACCTTCAGATAAATTTCTGTAAATAGAATTATGAATATCCTAATATTATCTAGATCTCTACTTTGTAAAATAGACTTCTATTATTCTGTTGAAATGTTTTTGCATGCTGGATATTGCATTAGATACACTTTCACTATGTTACCCAGACTTCTATGATGTTATTATGCTTTTGCAAGGTTAATATTATATGCAAACTCTTTATCTGTACTGTAAACTATGTCCTTGTCTATTGTTACTTTGTAAAATCTTCCTGGTCAGAGCCTGAATGCAGTCCAGTCTGGATCAGTGCTCTAGCCTGATTAACAAATGGTAAACAAATAAAAATTAATCACATGAAAGAGATGTTGGTCACCCAAATCTTAAAAATTACATTGTAATATATGTCTGCTGACCATTTTAGTTTCTGATATAGCTATATGTAGTACAAAACTGCTGGACATTGCAAGCATTTGATACTTTGAAATGAGAACACTTTGACTCCTGGAGATCATAGCATTTATTAAAGGTTTTCTTGGCCGGAAAAGTATATAGCTTATTAACTTCACAAAAAGTAAACAACATGGTAACATTAACTCAAAAAGTGAAAATACTACAGCTCAAATATCTATATAAACCTTCACAATAACACACAAAACACTGGATAAAAAAATGACATCAAAATTAAACTTAAAAGGTCAACTTAAAATAACTTAATGCTTTTGTAGTGATTTAAGCCCTTCGGCACCTCACACACAGGAATGGATCATCCCTTCTTATCCTGCTTATTTTACATACAAATTGTGACGCAGTGGAAGGGAAAGGGTTAAAATTTCTAGATAGGAAGGCTCAAGGTGCTGCAGAAGGACATAGACATGACAGAGCCTGCAACTAACTTTACACTGAAAACCCACAGATTCATAACTGAGATAGTTTGTTGCTAGTCTGCAACACAGAGCTACTGCAATTTGTTAAGCAGGGTGCTGCTGGAGACAGCATGCAGTGTGGTTTAAAAGGCATGAAGTACAGTTGGCAACTGGCCTAGAGTGGGATGGAGAGTCCACACTCTCTGTGTTCAATCTGGAAAGGAACCAGAAATTAGAAATGGATGGGGAAAGAAAACCCAGTACAAGAAAATTGATGAATTATCATGACTGAGCTAACCTGCATTTCAATTACTGTAAATCCTAACATTATATTATTAGTGCAATCTCTGCTTCCTTTGCCAAATAAGTTTGAAGAGAGAAAATTGTGTGATTTATTTAAAATTCAGTCATAAAAAGAAAGCATTTTGAATAAAAAACAGATTTATACCTGAAGTATGAAAAATGATGTAAAGCGTGGTTAAAAGTGTATAGTCTGCTTGAAGTGATGACCCCAGCATACCACGATATCTATTTACATGTTTGCAGTATACATTGTCAAAAGCACTTTTCATCTACATTGCTTACTGCAGTTTGTTTTGATTAAAAAAAAACTTTGCTTGAGATTTTAAACATAAGAACGATGACCATTCCTTTGGTGTGTGGGACATGCTACTGGTTATGGTAAGTGGGTTTTGTATTGACAAAACTTTCAGACATACTGGAAGTTTAGGCATTTGTGTTGGAGTGTGCATGAAAGTGTTTGCAGCTAAGCTTTAGAATAAAGGCTAGGAAAAATGATAGATTTAGGGGTGTGCTTGAGTTCTTGCATGTGTGAAGGTATTAGATTATGTGTGTGAGTGATTCCAGGTAAGGGTTTGAATAATGGCTAGGTAAGGTGATAATTTTAGCATTCTGTGCATGTGTGTGTGTGTGTGTGTGTGTGTGTGTGTGTGTGTGTGTGTGTGTGTGTGAGAGAGACAAATGGTATATGTGAAGTGTGTGTGTGAGAGGTGTGAGAGTTGGCATATGTGAAGAGAGTGTGTGTGTATGTGTGTGTGTGTGTGTGTGTGTGTGTGTGTGTGTGTGTGTGTGTGTGTGTGTGTGTGTGTGTGAGACAAATGGTATATGTGAAGTGTGTGTGTGTGTGTGTGTGTGTGTGTGTGTGTGTGTGTGTGTGTGTGTGTGTGTGTGTGTGCGCACGTGCATGCATGTGTGAGAGGTGTGAGAGTTGGCATATGTGAAGTGTGTGTGTGTGTGTGTGTGTGTGTGTGTGTGTGTGTGTGTGTGTGTGTGTGTGTGTGTGTGTGTGTTTGAGTGACTTGTATAGTGGAACTGTTAGGGAAAGGGGTTTTTGTAATGTAATGTGTAGAGTAGGGGTTGGGGCAATTCCAGGATTAAAGTTAGCGCACATGAGCACAGTGTTCTGGAGAAAGTTAATTCTATCAATTATCCTACAAAGCACAGTTTCTTACAGTTTACTGATTTAATGATTGCATCATTTGCTGAAATAAGGACACTTTTAATGTAACCAAATCTTTTTTTCTCATGTTGAGCTATGAATTATGAATACTAAAGTCTCTGCACTCTGTAGATGTTTTTACAGCCTAAGTGAAGTATGAATGTAATATTTTTACCTGGAAAGCTAAAGGCCCAGCAATGTTTAGTCGAACACAGTATCAGTCTGAAGAGGTTTATTACCCAGACACCCTTTATATAAACATCTTGATCACAAAATTAGATTCCTTCAAGTGTCAGTCCCTGTTTGACTGAAAGTTTTAATCCACATACTGGATATTATGACATTCATAGCTCATGGCACAACTCTTCCCAGTCCTTAATACATCCCTTTATTTCTTGAACTTCCTTATAACTGGCAAAGGCGTCAGCACACATCTTGTAATTTTACTGATGTGCTTTCATCTGCATGGACAGCTCAAAATACTATGCAATTACGTCATTCTGTGATGCGCCTGGCACTATTTCATCCAGAATGTCTAACTAGAGCATACCTAGTCTGTGAGTCTTAGATTTCCACCATTTCAATGTGGAGCATTTTATAAGGCAAAAAATCCATATTAACAGTTTCTACAAGCACTGAAAATGCTCTCTTTCATAAACAAAGCAGAAAAACTCTTCTACATACATTGGAGTGTACTGGTGAAGTTCTCTAAAATCCTGCAAAATTTCACCCAGCCTATTTAATTACTACCTTACTTTTCCTCTGAAAACGGGTCTAATGAGAGCAGCTCAGTTAAAGTGTAAATTAATAAAATATGCCAGCATTGTCTTTTTATACTGTTGCTGGGAGGACCAGGTCTGTACCCTTTCTTCTATTCTTGAGGATAAAATTAAAATACTTCTTAGCTTTGAAAATTAAACAGATTCATGTGTGAACTTTATGCCACTTTTGTCTTTGAGTGATTATTCTGCAATGATTGAACTTACTTAACTGCCTTGGTTGTCAGGTCTCTTTACTGACTTAATGAATTGCATATTTGAAGTTTTTTTTTTGCACTAATTCACCTCTTACAAGACTAAATGAGGCTTTGTTTTCAAAGTACACCTTTCCATGAAGAATGATTTACTTTTTATATTTTATGTGAATGATGTATCATATTTTTACTGCCTAATATTCAGTAAATCAGAGTCATGTTTTGACATCCAAAGCCAAAATGGCTAAATAGATAACAGTGCTTCTCCAAAAATGAATCATTCCTTTCTGCATTTCATAGTTAGACTGAGCAAAGCCACTAAAAGTTGTGTACCTACCTCACACTGTCAGAAGGATTAGGAAAATGTTATTTGACAAACTTTAATGCCCTGCTTTTCATGTTTGCTCTCTAATCAAAATGCTGCCACCTTTACTGTAAAATTATTTTAGTAGCTCATAGCAAAGATTCAAGTGAGGCATTATGTTCCATTCAATATCTCATTTCATTTTGACTGGTTTAACAGCAAATCCCCTTTCTACCATAAAAATCTGATACATAAATTTATTTCATTCACATTTCTAAAGAACAAATGAAAGAAATTCAGATTTGCAGCTACCCTGCTGATTTTTATGGACTGTTAAAATATGCAATTGCAAAGTTATGGAAAACTTCTTTAACTTGTAGGAAACCTCCAACTGATTTTAAACACTCAGAATACCCAAGTCTGTCAGAAATGATGATATTGCAAAGTAGAAGCTAGACATGTAATGCTTAGCAAGTTATTTATATGAACTGTATACCATGCTTGCATGTGATGGTTCTGTATTTAAAGTACTGCAGTGATTATAGAAATTATATAAGAATGAAAAGTGGAAAAAAATAAGTTTTATCAGTACGTTCATCTCTAAATTATATATATAAATATGTATATATATATATATATATATATATATATATATATATATATATATATATATATATATATATATATATATATAAATTATATAATACACATATACACACACACACACACACACACACATACACACACACATACACATCATGTGTGAAGCTTAAGAAATACGTATAAGTAATTGATAGTATGTTAGTTTTAATGTTGCATGAAAACATGGTAAATATATTCACATTTCACTAGTACTGTTGTGCGAAATATCCATAACTCAGGCTTGGTGAGCAAACTTGGTCCTTGAAAAGCCACTGCATCAGAAAGTGGGATTATGAAACTTGCTATGTTGTTTTCACTAAGATACAATTTTGTATTAAAACTTTCTTTCTCTGGTCCAGCTGGGAACATTTGGGAGTAAATGGAAATAAATAATAGACATATAATGAAAGTGCATTTTCTGGAAAAGGCCATGTAAGTGATAACTCATAATGTGTATATCTTGCTTGTGCACTTACATCAAAAGCTAAAGTAAAAAGTATAGTCAGGGGGCAGTCCCTACTAAAATTCTAAGGATGATAACTGCAATTATCATAACAGAAAAACTGTAAGAGTGAAGGAAGGCTATAGAAGGACCTCAGAGCATTTCTACTTCTTCAAGCTACAGCAGTCATGGGATTAGTATATGTAAACAGATGGCACACAGTAGTCTTATAGTTAAGATGTGTAAGTATCCATGTATGTGGGGCACAGCTCCCCATATTTTGGGTTGTGCAGGATGTAAAACCCTGTACCCTGTGAAATTTTGCAAAAGGTTTAACAGCAAGTTTCAGAATTCATTGCTTTTTTAATTGCATTTTTTTTAACTGGCAGGATTGACAGGGTTGGGCCTCATACTTCTGATAGATGGCTGGTCATTGGATAGTTCTGATAGATGGCTGGTCATTGGATAGTTCTGATAGATGGCTGGTCATTGGATAGTATAGCATTTTCTGCTCTCATACTATGCCCTACTTGTGGTGATCCACAGGCTACAGTTTGTGCTCAGAGTGGGCACACTGTACTACAAAAATGATTATCAGATCTGCTGAATGAATGTCTGGAGACTTAAATCCAAAATGCAGGTCTCAACAAAGACAATAGCCCCAGTTCCAGACATGGATTCCTAGCTCAAACACTAAAAAATCTAACATGAAGTTGAGACAAATCACTTGTAGTAAAAGGCGTGCACATGGTAGTAGATATGCAAAAATTACACTGAAATTATTGCTTGCCAAGGAAATGGGTGGTTAATAACATCCATGAGGGAAAAGTCACCTCTACCATCTGATCATCATTACATCATTGTATTGAGGAAAAGCTACGCCTGCCATCTGACCATCATTGTATCACTGTATTCAGGAAAAGCCATATCTACCATCTGATCATCATTGCATCATTGTATTCAGGAAAAGCTACCTCTACCATCTGATCATCTCTGCATCATTGTATTTAGCCATCCTACCTCATTCCTGCCATACTGTGCAGATTAAAGTAAGGGCACAATGACATAGAAGATGATAGACAATATGTTTGTGGAGGTTAAGGGGTCTCCAGAAATAGTATTAAACTTCCAGATGAAAAAGTGAAAACTAAGGAAACTACATTATATTATAATTATAAAATTACAACTGAAAATAACACTTTAAAACATTTTACCCTTAAAGCAGGCAGTTTATAGGAAAACTAGTACATCAGTTAAGAAGCAGCCAATGACGGGGTTACAGGAGAAGCATCTAATTGCAAACAAGTAGCAAGTGATAATGAACTTTACACTACCATTTGTGATTTATCCCATAGAGCTACTTCACATTAAATTTAATAATAAATTGTTTTTATTTTTCTCTAAGAAATTGTTTAGTCTACTTTACCTACTTTCCCTTTCTGCTTTCCATTCTAACATGATACAAGATGGTAGTTCTTAATACAGCCACTTGAACTTGATGTATGGTACTTTTTGAAAATGCTGATTGTTTGCATAGCGGTTATGCATGTTACTGAGGCATTCCTGCAGTCTGCATTTAATCATTTTTTTAAAGTCACCTACATAATTAAAACTGCATGGGCATCTTACGGCATATGTCATAGCAACAATATTGTAATTACAGCAAGAAATATTATCAAAATACTGTATATTTATGACATCCATTTATTTTATTATATAGGGATAGCCATTGTAATGACTTCAGGAGGGAGTAGACATGATTATTCAATTTAAACATTTTCTCCCAAGAGCTTAAAAATCAATAACATTTTATAATTATATAATAGTACATTGTAATGTATAATATATTGTGTTATATATAATAATCTGATAATGTATTATGAATAATAATAGTAATAGCATATTATATTATACAATTATATAAATATCAAGCATGGGATTGATAAGGCCAGTGTCTAACCAAATGGAATTGATTAATTTGAGCACAAAAAGGGAAAATGGCTAGACTTAAAATGGTCTGCAAGGGCAGCTAGCCTAGTACTTACCTATGAACCTACAAAATGACTATAAACTATTACATTTTTTAATTGGATAAGTCTTGTCAGGGCATAAAAACAAACAGGTCATTATAGTCAGACTTCACAAGAAAAATAAGTTTGCATGCTGACTATTAAAGAAGTGTATGCCCAAGAATGAACACGGTCTTAAAAAAACTAAAGCCTGCACAGTACAAAATACAATGAAAATACTTAAAACATGAGTATCTTCACAGAAAAAAATATGCAGTTGCATGCTTCACAGAATACATTTTAATTTGGCAGAGTCAATAACAAAATGATGAAAGGCTCTGTGGATTTGTCATGGCAAATATTTAAATACAAAAAAGGTTTGTTCAGTAGTAGATTTACAAAGCAAAAGCAAAAGAAACATAAATAGATATAGATATATATATAGACACATATATACTCATAGAAACACACACATACACATACTATAGATTTAGTTAAGTTACACATGTATTTAGTACTTTTTGTACAAGATCACAGTCCTTAGAGACATCTCCATGATACCAGGATGTGTTACACACACCTCTCCAGCAACAAGATGCCTAGTAAAAATTACATTTCCAGGTTTTATAAGACCTGCCCTTCTGCACTACCAATACATAAATAAATAAATAAATAAATCTTTAACTGAACCTGCTGCATGTAACATCTATTATCACCTCCAGGAAGATCAAATCTTTGGTCACAATCCCTGGACTTATCCAAGATGAACCATCAACAAAGGAACCAACTTGTTGTCTTCTTCTAGATTACATCCTATTAATCGACAAATATTATTGTAATACAATAACAACCTGGCTAATTTGCTAGAGAATACAACAACACAAGATGAGTTTAAAGGCAGATTCTACCATTTCCATACATAAAGTCAACATTGTGATAGCTAGTCCCTTTAGATAACGTAGTTCAGAAGGATCAGAGAAATCAACACTGGCACCCCAAAAGTCACACTGCTTGAACAAGCAGAACCAAAAATAAAGTGAACATGAGAAGTACACAAATTATATCCACACAAACTACTTTAATAAAAATGTTAACAAAATGTAACACTTTCATCTATCTAGGAGAAATACTCATACTCCCCTACTTAGTTCTATTTTGTCCCTGAATGAAAAACAATGTGAGGAGAGTCTAAGGACGTTATACAGCAATTGTTTTTGAGAACTTGCCATTTAACAAATGCTCTGTATGGCACAGTTTACCAATTGCCAAGTCTATATATATATATATATATATATCTTTTGAAACCAGACAAGGGAGAGGATGTGGTGCTGATGTTATATTTTGACTATGTTGGTAAAATGCTTGAGCTTTTAAACAATGAGCACTGTTACACTGATGTAACACAGAATGCAATTAATGCACAGTATCACAAAACAAATGGTTGGCTAGAAGATTTGCTATTAGAATACAGAATTTATTATAGATTGTGCATTTATTTAAAGGCTGAACAACCTAGAATTCCAGTGATATTTGTCATCCCCAAAGTGCATAAAAGTATACACAACCTACCACTAAGACCTATTCTTTGGCATGTGGTTCAAAAACTAAACAACTAGCCAAGTTTCTGTATTGGAAAGTTAATGGTTGACTGCTTAAAGTTCCTCATATTTTGCATTATTCTTGGCACTTTCTGGAAACAATCAAGGATGTCAAGTTTTCAGATAAAGTTATGTTGCTACCTTTACCATCAGAGGTCTTTTTTCAGTCATTCTGAACAACAACAGGATGTGCTAGGTAGAAGAAGTATTAGCAGATTTGATTTTGTGTAACAATTTTGAAATTTAGTTGATTAGAGAAGCCCTACACTTTGTAAACAACAACAACTTTGTCACTTTTGAAGATGAGTTTTATCACCAAAAAAGAGGCGTTGCCATGGTGGCTTCATGTGTCCCAGTTTATGCCAGCTTAGTGCTTTTATACCAGGAAATGAGAACCTTACCTCTATCAAGAGTAGCCAGCTCTTGAATATATTTGAGGTACCTTGATGACATATTTTTCTTTGTAAATGGACACAACCTATGCTTGTTGAGTGTGTTAAGTTTCTAAATGAAAGCTGTGCGTTTTTAAGATTTACTTTTAACAGCTCATCTAAGAGTATAGATGTTTTAGATGTTGTGGTTTACAAAAACAAGACAACATGTGTTATTTTCCTAATATATAGAAATATATAGAAGCAATATATTTTCCAACAGCTACCTGCACTTTAAAGGTTGTCACCCATTTATGCAAAAGGTGAGTGCAGTCAAGGGGCAGATGGTGCTAGTGTCCAGATTAGTATCAGGGGATGTGAATTTTGATTTTCAAATAGAGGTTTTGATTTCAATGTTCGCAAAAGAAGATACACCAATGTCACTTTTAAAACACAAAAAAAACAGGATATTTCTCTTAGTAGGCATGATGAGTTTATCCAAATATTGAAGGACTGATTTGTTAAACCCAATACTGACATGGATCACAATTTCTAGCGGAATTTTATTTTACCCAATTCCAATACGACAACCTTTTTAAGAACATCTTAGACACTCATCGGGACATCCTCATTCACTTTGATTCACTTTGATATCATAAAGGAAATTGTGTGGAGTTACCCACTACGCACCTTTAAGAGAGGTAGTAAAATTAAAAAGAAGTTGGAAACTATTATTGTTCGAGGAGCCATCACCTCGTGTACTGGAAAGTATTCTAGACAATGCTCATTTATTGATACCAACAACAGTGGAGAGTGATTGTTAAAGATATACAGCAGTTTATAAACTTTCACAAAGCTAATCATGGCACTAAAGTGGTGGTCTACCTTGCAAATTGCTGAATATGTGGGCATTTTATGTTGGTAAGACTGAGAAGACCCTTAGGGAATGTGTATATGAACATGATTATGCTATTAGAGAAGGTAACATTAAAAACGCTTTAGCTAAACATGCTGGGGAATGCTCGTAGTTTACAATACTTTTTGTAATGGAGGGGAATCAACACAGGTCCACTCATGGGAAATGAGAAAACCAGGTAGAGTGTGGAGAACTTTGCTGGCAGGTTAAGTTAGGGACTTACACACCTCCAGGGATTAACAACACCATTAGTATTAATTGTTTACTTAAAAAGAAATCAGAGTTTGATATAATGTTCCTGATGGGATTTCTGTGTACAGGTCTTTTTATTAAAGCTATGATTATATTTAAGGGTAAGTGTGCCTTTCAAATATACACATTTGTTTTTGTAAAATAAGTGCTGTACTAGAAAATTTCCTTTTAAAAGAGATATGTTCTTAATATATTGAAATGTATATAATGACTTAGTAGGCTTGTATTGTTTTAACTTATTTGAATATGTAGTTGTGTCACATATCTTTTTAATCAATACCATTTCTTTGACTGGATTTTGGCAAATGTGATGATGTTAAATGTGGGCTGAAGAGGAGAATAAATGGGAGTGTCAACAGCAGGGCTTAAGTAGAGATCATACTGTGTTACCTGTTTTGTCTATATGATTTGGAAAGGTTAGAGAAGGATCCAGGTTATGTACTAGGTATTTATATTCAGAAATGAAGGGAATAATGTAATTGTGGTTATCAGGTGATGTTAATAAGAGGTGGATGAGGGAGATTTGAGGTGTTATAAATAGCATAATATTAGTTTTTTTAAGGTTAATTAGAGGGTGAGTGCAATCAATCCAGATGCATAGCTTAAAGACTGTTGTAGTTTGTTCCAGAAATTAGGAGAGCATTTATTGGCTTGTAATAGGACATCATCTGTGTACAGTAGGACATCAAGAGATGGGAGGTCATATGTTAGATCATTAATAAATAATGTAAATAGAATTCGAACCAGAATTGAACCTTGTGGCATTCCAGTATTTAGGGATGATAAGAGGTTGCTGGTATGGACGTGGAATGTTCTATTATCCAGGTAATTTTGTAACCACTTGATAGTGTTGCGACAAAATTAATTTTTCTTTCAGTTTCACAAGAAGGATATTGTGTTTAACAGTTTTGAAAGCCCTGGTCATAACTACATATATCCCAGTGGATCACATTCACATTGCCGAAAGTACAGTTCTCCAAACCACATTTTGCCGAGACCATAACTCTGAATTTACACTTCTCTGTAACAGCACTTTGCCGAAACGGAAAACAGCTAAACCACATTAACTAAGTTTCTGTAATTTTTGAAGGGGGGGCAAGACTCCCTACACCCCCCATGTGGGGGGCTGTTCCTGTGCCCCCAACACCCCCTGTTAATTATATATACTAAATCTGAGATTGCACTACAGTGACAACAGTATATTTGTTCATATATATATACTGCAGTGTGATCGTAAAGTACTGTTTCGGAGAAGTGTAAATTCAAAGTTATGGTCTAGGCAAAATGCAATTCAGAGAACTGTACTTTTGGCAATGTGAATGGGAACCATCCCAGCAGAGACTACACCACCATTAATGTTACAGAAATTGAGTCAGTTGCAGTGAGGAAGGCAGTAGTAGGACTGATGGCATTTCTGAAACCACATTGTTTGTCTGATAGCAAGCCATAGCTAATAATATGTTTCATTATTTGTTTGTACAGGATTTCTTCAAATTTTTTTTGCAAGTGGACAAACAGTGAAGATTAGTCTAGAGTCCTAACAAAGCAGTGTTTTTAGACTAGATTTACTATCCCTTTTGCAAGGGAGTGATTATATATGTTGGCTAAGGGTTTGGCAATTTTAACAGCTGTTCTTTTTAGTAAAGTGAGATGTAACAGGATAACTTTTGAGGAGGATTTTTTTAAGATTTTCAGGATTGTGATGGTTTCTTTTACTGAGATCTCTCTAAAATGAAATGTTGCTGCACATTTAGCTAATGGGTATAGTAATGGTTGAAAAAAGTTTAGAGGGTTGTGTTGATATGGGATATAGTGTAAAAATATTTTGTACTCTTCTGGTAGGAGGGCTTGTTTTTTTTTTTAGATTGTAGAAGAGTATTTAGGTTTTGTGATTTCTCCTGATAATTCTAATTTAATTTTAATTCTGTTTAATGTGTACTGTGGAGCTTTTCTCCCTTGGCATTTGCTGAAAATGAGCTCATATCCAGTCGGACTTTCCCGGTAAACAAATGTCAAATAAATAAATAAATACATAAAAGTCCTTTAATTCTTTCCAAAACTGTTTTGGATCAGTGGTTGAAGTTGTTCGCTTATTTCTTGAGTACATTGCTTTAGTTAAATTGGTTGCTGTTGTAGTTTGCATTCTTAATGTTTTATAGGTTTGGTAGAGATTAGAATTATTTGAGTTTTGTTTTGAGGCTGATCATGTCTTGTCTTTTGGTTTTATGAGGGTTTTAATATCACTAGAGAACCAAGTTAATTGTTGACTCCTCAGCTTTCTCTGTGATCAGGTGAAGAGTGAGCCTTGTATGGAGGTAAGAACACTGGCATTATAAGTGTGTGCATTTGTTGAGTTGTTTATGAGGTATAAAGGGGATCAATTAATGTTTTGCAAAACTTTGTCTAGGATAATGAACTTGTGGCTTGGGAATGCTGGCACTATTACAATTTATGGGGATCTTTGTTTATTTAAAAAAACAACTAGGAGAGAACAATAAAGCTTAATAAATCTAGTTGAAAAGTGAGACCCTTAGTAGTTTCTTCTATTTTCTCTGTGAATGTATATATTTATATATATATATATATATATATATATATATATATATATATATATATATAATCACATATTTTGAAGAAAGTTTCATTGTTTGGAAAACTTAGGGAATACTGTACAAGTCTTAAATATGCCTGCCACTTTGTAGAGAGGTACAGAGCGAGGTCATTTGTAATTAAAGTGCTCAATATCAGAATATAGGATATAGATAGAGGTGAAAATGAAAGCATCATTGGTTTAAATATCTAAAATTCTTAAGCATAACTCAGTGAGAACCATTCTTCATCATTATAAACACTCATTTTATGTATGATAGATGGGGTAGCTTAATTACTTTGAATCACAACAAGCAAAGTGCTGTGCAGAATTTTGTACCTCTTGGTTGTAAAAATCAGCTACTAAACTAAGGATAGGGTCTAGTATTTAATATTGTTATGCAAATGTTATTGTCAAAATGCATATTACTATCAAAACATTAACGGTTTGCAATTTTCTTTACATGATCAAATGGGGCAGAAAAAATGCAGTGTTACTTTTTAAAACATATAGAATTAAAGGTAGGGTAAAGTGGTTAGTGGCATTTAGTAAAACATTTTTAATTAAAGTTATATTTTTAACATGGTTAGAAAACTTTTTGATTAATTTACATTACAGAAGTGCCTCACAAGGTTCTGTTTCCATGAACATGGAAAATGTGTTCTTAAAAGAAAGCTGTAGGGATTGTCTTCTATTATTTTTTAAAACTTATAGCTAAAACTTCAACATTTTTATGGGGGGAAGTTTGAGTTTAGATATTAGATCCAGATATTTACTGGTCATTTATAGTCTACATAGGACCTGGTTGTTCTTCAGACAATGTGTTGAAAGGCTATGGAATTTGATTCAGGTAATGAAAGGGCAACATAATATTTATTTTAATTGCTACTGATCAATATCTTGTGGGTATATACAGGAGGTACTGAAACATGCTAAGGGGGGTTCATTTTAAGTAGCTAATGGCCAGATTTTAATAGTAATAACCATTGTTTCAGTGTGCTGCACTGTCAGTCACTGTTGTCCTGAAGTGAAAAGTTTATAGCATCTTTTTTACATGTCAGCTGAAAATTAGTCATTTCATATTGTACAGCCATATGCTTGACAGGACAGTGGCCTGCCATTTCAGGAAGTAACTGAATTAAATTAGGTGGAAATGCTTTTGCATGTTATTATATTTCCAGACTTGCAAGTGATACTATAGTCATTTCTTATCACAGTATTCTAGCCCATTCTCAAATAAACATATTTTTTAACAAAATCATAACCTTTATTTCAGTCATCAACACTATACAAGTAAGTATCTATGAATCCAAACACCAATATAGGTGAAGTAGCATGAATCAATTCAACCAGGGGTAATAAAAGGTAAACAATTTAACCATCATTTTACAATAACAATGAAATTGAAGGATTATATATACCTTTGCTAGAAACAGAACAGCAAAATGGAGAGCTAGACAACCCTTTAAAACGTATTTAAGTCTTTATAAGTCCAAGTTCTAAGCTTGCTATAACTGATCAAAAATGATGAGTCCAATTCTCAGGTACCTGTCTACAGAAATTAAAGATTGTAGTTAATGATGCAGTCACAAAGGATAAGATGAAATTCTGATGACGATAAAGGAAGAAGCCAAAACTGTGCATCTAAGGTGTTGGAAAATGGAACCCCCGTGGCCCATCTAACTGAATCAGCAATTTTAATCCACAATCTCACTACTTCTTGACAATGACAAGTCATATGCAATAATATGAATCCAGAGTGCCACATTTCTAAAGAAAGTCCATCCCAACAACCAAGTTAATGCCTGAATAAAAAAAGAAGAGTATTGTCACATAAGCACTCATTAAAAAGAAAGAAAATGAAAGGGAAAGACATCCTTGATGGCTGTTCTTCAGAATATCACAAAAGTCATTGCCACTAATAATACAATGATCTCTTATGTAGAGCAAGTATGAAATCATCATTTTGTGCAATGAAATTGTGGTAAAAGGTTTTAAGTCTTCACCCACACTTCTGAGGCTGACACTGCTTATCCTTTCTGACCACAGTGCATTCACAGGCTTACAAAGATGAAACCTAACCTAAACAATTTGTCATGGTTTGAAACTATGATCCTCCCTCTCATTTCTGTGCAGCTTGTACAAGTGAGAAGAAATATTTGAGTCATCCGCACCACCGTAACAGGTACAAGCATGCAAATTCTGAAGGTAACGCTACTCAATGCTAGACGTCTAAACCTCAAAAATGCACTTTCTCGAGGCACTCCTAAAAATGGAGAACATCGATATTTGTGCAGTAACTGAGACCTGGTTCAAGGCTCCAGAGAGCACCCCTGCAATACCAGGCTACAACTGTTACCACACTTTTCGGCCACCAAACTAGGACGGAAACACTAAAGGTGGAGGAGTGTCCATATTCACCAAGGATATTCACACCACCAGGCTAGTTGCCCAACACAATGCGTCTGAAATTCTCCAGGTGCAACTAATACTAGGTAAGATTACAATCCAAATTGTAGCTTACTACAGATCCCCCACCATGCCCCAAGATTCTCACTACACCTTTCTAAACATACTGGAAAATATTAAGATACAAGCAAACACCCTAATACTGGGTGATTTAAACTACCCTGCCATTAACTGGGAAAACTACTCGTGTACCAACACCTTTGCCCAACGGTTCTTGAAATTCATAAATTACAATGCCCTGGATCAGCTAATCCATAGTCCCACCAGGGGCTTCAATATCCTAGACTTGGTCATTACCAACATGGGAAATTGATCCTCCACACCTATGGTCACCCCCTCGCTGGTCAGGTCTGACCATAAGCTAATCATCCTTGACATCCACATCCCTCCCACACCCCCCAATAAGGGAACCACTGTAAAAAACTTCTCCAAAGCCAACTTCATGCTACTCAATCAGAAGTGACAAACGTCATGACACCCATGCAGACAGGAACTGAAGGTTTGACTGCTGAATCCTCCACTAAGGCACTGTACAAGCACATCCACTCATGCATGAATTGTGCCATCATAAACAGACCTTACAACAAAAGGAAGAAACTGTTGCAGAAAAGAGGAAAATCCCAGGATGCAAAAAACTCCCTTACCAGCCTCAGTAAGAAGCTGAGATCCCTTATAAAATCCGCCAAAGCTAGTTACGAAAATAAAATTGTCAAAGATTCCAAAGACAACCACAAGGCATTCTATAGCTGTGTCAACAATCTAAATGGTAATGCTCAGATCTGCTCTGAGCTACAACAGAATGGCATTAAATATACTGATCCCAAGGATATTGCCAATATTCTGGCAGATCAATTCAGTGCCAACTTCACCCCCTATCACCCCCTAAAGGGTTCATCTCAATACCAAAAGATTGGCAAATTCCAGTAATAACAGCCATATGTAAAAACCACACTCTCCAAAGCTAAAAATACAGCATCCATGGGACCAGACAACATCCCGGGCTGTGTACTACATAAACTACAAAATGAGCTGGCACCTCACCTAAGTGTCATGTTTAATCATAGCCTCACCTCAGGCTTCATGCCCACCGCGTGGCACACAGCCTCAGTTATCACACTCCACAAGGGGGGATCCACCTTGGATCCTGGGAACTACTGCCCCATCAGTCTGACAAGCCTGATCTGCAAGACCATGGAACATATTATCATGTAACTTACAAACAACGATATTGGTAACCTTCAAACACTGGACCCTGCCCAGTTTGGCTTCAATAAGGGCTGATCTTGTGTCCTGAACCTGATTGACTTCTTCTAATCAGTCTCCAGAGTTGTGGATGAGGGTAAGGCAGTCCACACAGCCTACCTGGACCTCTCCAAGGCCTTTGACACAGACCTCCCAACCATACCGATTTTCTCAGTTTTTACCGAGTTTTGGGGTCTAAATGAAGGGGTGTCACGATTCCCGAGTGGCACCCCTTCATTTCCGATTTATTTCCCTTTTGATTTTAATTTTTTGCGCTGCTGGCGCTGACGTCATCACGTGCGCGATGACGTCAGCACCGTAGGGCTACCAGCCAGTCGGAATTGAGCTGAGGGAGTTCCCATCATTTCTGGCTTGCCGCAAATGCACGTGGGATGTTTAGACGGGTATTATAGAGTCTATCATTATGCGAGAAGCTTTATGGAATCACCAGTGCAAGTCTGCAAGAAGCTTTATGGATTCATCACCACCAGTAAGTTACGAATGTGGGCGGGAAGAGAGAAGAGTTTTGGATTTATGCGAGCGAGCTGTGTTTGGCCGCGAATGAGAGAGGAGAGCATAACGGCTCTTCCATTTGAAGTAAGGTAAGGAGAGAAGAGTTATTTGGTACGGAGAGAGCTATTTGCAGTAAGGTGTGTGTCTGTGTGTACAACGAACTTTCTCAGACCACTTAGTCTATTTACTTGGAAAAACAATCAAATAGGTAGATATAGCCGATCTCATACCTTTCTCAAGCACTGACTTGCAAAGCAGTTAAACTTAGGAGCCATTCGTGACTTGCTTTCTAAATAAAGGAATGAGGCAGGAACTTCCAGGGGAATGTGGCGTAACCTGATTTCTAGATCACTTTGAACCACTTAGTTTTTCCACATTGGTTTTAAGTGTGTACTGCAATAATTTGTAAACCCTTTTATTTGCACATAGAAAAATACTGCTTCTGTGGAGAGCCCCACGAGGGTGGCGAAAGGCAGCATTGTTTGAGTAGAAATGCACCTTTACTAGTTGTAAAAAGAATGACTGCATTTTGCACAAGGGGTAGTATGTATGCGGCTCTTAATACTTGCAGTATTACTAGGAACATGATCTGGGTCAGGGTGTATTTTACTGCGGTGTTGACGATATTTAGGAAGCCTCAGTATAGCATACTTGGCATATATAGTAATTTTACTGTACCTGATAGCAGTTGTTTAATAACTTGGTAATATTTCCTCATAGTTTGACATATCTGTGTAGTTTTCTTGATTTTTGCCTAGTGTTCAGTACCAAACTGTTTACTTTTCATTTTATATGTTTGAATGTTTGGATATGTCCGAAAGTAGTCAGCAGCACACTCCCTTACAATGAAGGGCAGAGTAAAGATAATTACGCTTGTTCTGTAACTGTTGGGTATTACTTGTTGCTTCACTGATCCAAAAGTGTAGCTAAACATACTCTTTGTACTCTACTGAGTACAACTTTCTAAACGTTACTTAGTATGGCCCCAAAAGCCATGGTTTCTGTATGTCTATATAAAGATAGAGACAGGCACACTTCTTGCAGTAAGTCTTGAACTTCCTTCCAGGTGACAAGACTCCACCTGGTGCATTATTTTTAATAAGGTTCTGTGTTGCAAAGCAAACACAACTCCTCTGTGCTGCAGTTTGCTATATCATTATTCACAGCCCCATATGACTTGTTAGTTGTGGAAAGGCTAACAACCGAGATGAGTTTGTATATTTTTATTTATTGGGTCACTGTGGGTAGAGAGCTAATCTACTGTCCCTTTCCACTTCTTTGTCGTTATGCAAGCCGACTGATACCACAGCACTTGTGTATCTTAGACATGCTCTTCCCAGTTGACTATATTGCATTATATTAATTAAATCCCCTGATGTACCCTATGTAGCAGATGTCTATTATTGTTTTGCATTGTGCTATAAAATGTAAAAATATAATCCAAATCATTGTAGAAGTAAAGCAGTATGCACATTAGTGTTTATGGTAAATGGGGCGAAATAGCCAGGTAATGGGACACTGCAATGGTTCCAGGGGGACTCTGGTGCCATATTTTGGTTGTCTGTTCTTCAGTTTGAGTTTGAAAGTTGGTATCCCATAATTCCATTGGAGTGGGTGGGGTTATGTAATTATGTATGCAAATTTTATGTTAATCAGTGTACAGATTTGTACCTATTTTTCATGGGCCTTGTCCAGATTTTTGATGTTTCCAGGTTGAGAGGTATGCTTTGACACCATTTCTCTAGAAACATAGGATGCCACAACCAGGAAAGGAGCAAAAAACGCCAACCAAGGACAAGTGCTTTATTAATGCAATAGTTCTGGTACCTCGGCTTCTTGCCATCTAATGGAACAATTTAAAAATAAACATTCTAGTCCTTTATATACCCATAGCAACATAATTACAGTCAATCAGTCTGGCAATATTCCAATTAATTGAAGAATTAAGCAGAAAGCCACAGACTTTAAAATATTTTTTTTAAAAATATTTCTTTAAGAAAAATATTTCTTTAAGAAAAGAGCAGATCCCAAACAAATGCCCAACATTTGCTATGCATACCAAATGTATTTTCAACATAGAAATAATCAGAATTACCAATAACAACAACAACAACAACCAACAGTGCAAATTTATAATCTCAAAGAATTAATGTGTATTCAGTATAATTTACCACATCATGTTAAATACTAACATATGCACTATTTTGCAATTTCATAGAGGTACCAGAATGATTGCATTAATAAAACACTTGTCCTTGGTTGGTGTATTTTGCTCCTTTCCTGGTTGTGGCATCCTATGTTTCTAGAGAGTCATTCACTGGATGTGTTTTGACCTCTACACCATCCCCCACTCTGGAATCATAGATGAACTTACTAAGCTGGGCAGTAATCCCTACATCACTCGATGGGTTGCCAACTGGCTTACTGACAGAACCCACACTGTAAAAGTAGCCAACTCCAAGTCCAGCTCCAGACAAGTGACAAGTGGAGTACCTCAGGGTTCAGTCCTGGGACTGCTCTTGTTTGGCATCTACTTCTCTGAAGTAGAGGCCAACACTAAGACACTCTGGCTAACACAGTTCGCAGATGACTGCAAACTGGGAGCCATTATTGAATCCCCAAATGATGTGGATATTCTACAAATGGGCCTTACAGAAACAGATGCTTGGTGCCAGAGCCATGGGCTCAAGCTCAGTGCCAATAAATATATAGTTATCCCCTTTGGGAAAAAAATATGTACCCATGAATTACCACATAGGTGGCAGTACACTAAACACTGAAAGTGTGATAAGAGACTTAGGGACACAGGTGGACAGTTGTCTCACCTTCGATAACCACATCACCACAACAGTCAGGAAATCCGTCTATGTGGCACACCTCATCACTAAGGGCTTTTCATCCAGTAAAAAGGATGTCATTGTCTCACTGTACTCATCCCTCATTAGACTCATCATAGAGTACAATGCCCCATTTAGTATGTACCTCTTAAGACATCTGCAACAACTGGAAATGTTACAGAAATACCTCATAAAAAGAATCACAGGCCTAAAGCAGATGCCCTATGCTGACCGTCTAAAAAAACTCCAGCTATACTCTGTCACATATCGTCTACACAGAGGCAATCTCTGCTTAACATACAAGGCCATGTCAAGCCCAGAGCTGTTGGACATGCTACACTTAAAGAAATCCCAATCTCTCAGAGCCACATGCTCCAGGGATCTAAACCTTGTCATCACAATGAACAAAACATGCTGGAGGGATAGGTTCCTGACACAGAGACTCCCCCCGACTCTGGAATAGACTGCCCATACATGTCAGGCAGAGCATCTCTTTGGCCCTCTTCAAAAGGAACCTTGATGATTGAATGGGAGATAGGAAATTCACCCCGGGGATCATGTCAGTCACCCTGCTAGACAGGGGTCCAGGGAAGTAAATATTGTGGGAAGAAATGGCCAGGGAATTGTTATGGCTAGGCTTGTATAGGCCCTAGGGCCGATAGCCTAGTACCAACCTATGAACCTACGAAGCTATGAACTGTTCTAAGGAGAAAGAAACCCTTCTCTATCCAGTTTGTCCAAAAAAGTGGTTTTATTAAAAATGAAAATTGATGGATTGACCCAGATATGTGATGTAAGCAATAGTATGTTATCTGATTTATTAATGTTTAACTCTACATCTCAGCCTTTCTCATACCAGCATGTAAGTCCATTGGGATCCTAAATCCAGACTAAGGACTTTTTCCAGTCCCTTGCTGCAGAAACAATAATACTGTGAAACTCAGCTATGGACCATAAAGGCTTTTCCTGATACTGATCTCCACTGTGTCCTTTGCATAATAAAAAAAAAAAATTCAGGGCAAAATTGCTAACACAACCAGCATAGGGGGGAGAGCACAAACCTGACATATACCCTTACTAGGTAAAATTGTTGATGACAGAATTCCATTAGTGAACAAACGCACACAAACTAGGGGGCTGTTATATAATATTTTGCACCTGTTGATGAAGGAATCTAGGAATATAAGAACCCCATTATAAAGAGAGGAATTGTCATATAAAATTCTGTTCTATTAAATCAAACACTTTCTGAAATTCTATTAAAAGTGCACTATTTATACTGTCATACTAGTGCCCTTGTTTCTCTGCATTAAGCCAAAGCTGAATCAAATCCTGTCCTCCCACTCAACCCTAGATAAAAGTTTGATGTTATATTTAATTAATCTGTGTAGAATATGTTCAAGCCGTTTGGCCAACACTTTGGCATAATCCTTAATTTCAAGCTGCAAATAAAGAAAATAATTTGATAATTAGAAGGATCAGGCTTGTCTCTGCCAGATTTGTGAAACATTAACATATTTGCTGTATGAGAATGAAAAAACCCTTTCTGCAAATTCAAACAACTGTACCAAAAGAATCCAGTAAGAGTTCCTTGAATACATTATACACACCAGGGATGAGACCACCCAGACCCAGTGCTTCTCCTATTGCAATAGTAAGTTCCATAATAGCTGATGAAATTTTATTGCTGATAGTAAAATAAATGTCAGCCTTTCAGACTTCAAAGTGGTAGGTATAAGATAAAAAGGATCAATTCTGTTATACTGATAGCAAATTAGTACCCATGTTACTGGTCCCATGTTCCCTATACATGATCTCATTAATCTCATGTAGATTAGTACTAATTTTGCTGGCACTAATGCAGAAACTGTGAGTGGCCATCTTCCATGAATACTCCCAACATCTACAGGTGATAACATTGGGTGATGTCAGCACTATTGCACAAAAAAAAAGAGTTTGCACCTCTCCCATTTTGTACTACTTTTGTTTAAAACTATTGCTTTAAGCCTGAATATAGAAGCATTTAGCTGAACTAGCAGAGAACTGTCTTTGCAAATAGAACTTTTGAGATTGGTAGTTCTGGCCTTATCAATATATCAGTTATCTCTATGTTATTGACAGAAATGCTGAAAATTCCTCTTAAGTTTTAGACATTTTTCAGATCAATTTGTGACCAAATGATATGCACTGCTTCAAACAATGGATATCCATAATAAACTTATTTTTATCAAAACTAGTGATCTACATGATGATGTGAGGTATTACCTGCTATGCCAGGAGAAATAGGGCAGTGGATATGTAACATATGCCAGCATAGCTAGCTGGAGTTTTGTAAAGAATTATATGTCATTTGTATATCAAACTGATTTGTACAGGTGCTTGTGTTGAAATGTATTTGTAAAGCTGCTTATGTTGAAAATGCACCAACAGTGGGTCCTAACAGACAGAATAGAAATACACCTGCATGTCAGTCTGTATTGTAACTGTTGAAAGGAATATATTGTAATAGAGGATACCGGAAGAGAAGAGGTTAATCTCAGTCCAGCTAACTTTAAAAAATAGTCTGAAATTAAATTACCTGATTTATGCCATAAAGATTGCATCTTACAGTTCTGATTGCAGCCAGAAACAAAATGTCTGTTAAAACCATGACTGTAAACCCAACTGTTTTGTCCTTAGGGGTGAATTAATTGCTACCATGGAAGAGTGGGAGTTTTTGAAATGGTTTTATAGCTTCCAGATGCTATAACGCATCTTAGCAAAGCTCTATGTGTATGTATGGTAGCACATATGTGCTAGATTCTGGTTCAGTTTCTAGTAAAGAGGGTAGTGTGAGAACCAGAATCAACTGGCCAGAAATATGTGATGTCTTTCTGTAATCTATTGCTGAAATGATGCTTTAATACTAGATGAGACAGAAGTGTCAGGGCAGTTTGTTTGTGAAACCTGACAAAGAAGAAGCACTCACCTACTTCATCTTACCTTGCTCTAGGAAGTGTACTAGGGGAAAGTACTACTTTAGATCAGCCAGGAAAATATAGTGAGATTAGTTAAGTAGTGTTTTCTGTATCTGTGTGAATCTTTCCATCAGTTTTATTTTTAATATTTCTTGTGAGTGAAACTCTGGTGTTTATTGTAAATAGATATTTAGTATTTTCATGTTCTGTTATTGTTTATTATAAAATATATTTAAACTTTTCATTGTAGCTGGTCTTTTAGAGAATATTTTAACATTTGAGAGTACCTACATTTATTTTGTGACACTGTGGTCACTTCTAAAAGACTTGCTACATTGGTCAAACGCTACCATTTGTATTAGTATTAATTTTACTAAGTATAGTTGGATACCCTGTTAAAAGCCTTAGAGTAGCTGGCTTTGGAGTGTTCTGGTGGCATCTAACTGGGCAGAGGGGGCATAGCTGGTAAATCTGCGCTAGCCTTTCTAGTGTGTGTGTGTGTGTGTGTGTGTGTGTGTGTCTGTGAAAATCAAATCTCAAAGAGTGCGTGTGTCAGCTACTTAGAGCAGGGACACATAGCACTAGTTTCACAGTGAGAGTGGTAGAGGACTTGGCTTGGAACACTCGGCTAAGGACTCAACTCTCAGCTGTGTCACCGGGGAGTCTTATTTGGGACCTGGAGAGAGAGGGAGAAACCCAGCCCCAAGACTGTGTGTGTTCCCTGTTTGCTCTTAAGGCAGGTTGTGCTTGGTGCAGAGAGCTGCATCTGGAAATACTGCGTGCATCTATCTTTGTTCCAAATGAACGTTCCTCACCGGTGTTAGTAGTGAGGATTGAGGATCCTTGATTACTGGCCCAGAGGAGGACCTCACAATATAAAAAGGATCACATGTGCAGCAGAATGGGAAAGGACTATGTTTTTCCTTGCAAAACACTAACAAAATTTAAGAAAGATTTGAGAAGAAGGTAGATTAGATTTGAAAATCTAGAGTGTTAAGGGATAAAGGACTAGAAAAAAATATCATGCTGAGTCTACTGGCAATACCCTCGCTTTAAATTAATGTTGTAAAATCAAAAGAATCCAAGTTTAACAACCATCAAATCCCACAAGTTCTGAAATGTCTATTACCTGAGTTATCCTTGTTATGTCCACTACAGGTCTTTGGGAGGTGCCTGTGGGCAGGATAGTCACAGCAGTTATGATTGTGGTTTGCAAAGGCATTAATCTACCTCTTTCACCTGCAAATTCTGTTTCTGAGACAGATGGTACACTCATCAGGCTAATGGGGTAGTTCTCAGGGTCTGTAGTCACCCATCCTTTGTGGAGAGGGATGACTGTAGCAGTGCCCCATTCGGTAGGGTCATAGCCTGAGGTGAGGCTGTAATTGAACAGGGCACACAGGTGAGGTGCCAATTCACTTTGTAGTTCATGTAGAACACAGCCAGGGATATTGTCAGGTTCCATAGAATATTCTTGGCCTTGGACAGTGCTTTTTTAACCTGTGCAGCAGTAATACTGGGTGCCTGGCAATCTACTGGAATTGTGATTGGTCTTTTGGGGTGAGGAGAGGGGAGGTATTTCATGATACATAGATTATGTACTTGTACTTCATAAGTTAATATTAGTTTTCTATGTTTTTCTATAATTCTCTGAATCCTCAGATATCAAAGGATGTAGAAAAGTATGTTGTAGTTAGCCTCATCACTCTTACTGACATAATTATCTTGTAAGAATCCCTAGTAAATTTAAAATTGTCCATGTCTGAGGAATAAAAATCATGAAATACCTGCCATTTTATTTCCTTATGCGAGAGTGAAAAGAGTGTTTCTGACATTCACCTTCTGCTGCAGACATCAGTCTCCAGCACTTTTAATGACATTGTAGCACATCTTAATGTATTATCTAATAATATATGTAAAGAAACATGATTTCTGCTTTCTGCTTTCTATACAGTCCTTCACCACTTCCTGATCGCATCCTTCTTCCTATTTTTTTACATCTTTACTACTCTACTACCATTGTATTTTGTCTCTCAGGGGCACTAACAATTATATGTGATTCTACTAAGCACTGCTGGTACTAACTGTGACTTATTCAATGAATTAGGTTTTTATGTGGTTTAATTTATTTAGTTTTGGCTTCTGTGTTCTTTTCTTTAGTAATCCAGGAAATGTTTGGCTAGAATCACTCGGTCCCAATAAAGGCGGCTAACACTGAATGCAGTAGTTGAGCAAATAAAATCACTCGAAAAACTCTAAAGATTCTTTTGCTGTTCTTCCAAAAATCTGGACTTTCAATCCATGTCGCCCAATATAGATGAATAATTTTTACAACTTTTCATAATTTAGTTACATTAAATGAAGTAAAAAGGGGGTATATGTTCATTGATTCATACATAGAAGAATGGCTCTGTACAGGGAGAATAGATGGCAAGATCAAAAAGAATCTGCTAAATGTGAAACCTAAGATTAGTCGGATCTTTGGGATACCAAAGATCCACAAAGATTTAAATTAGCCCCCATTAAGACCCATTGTGTGAAGTGCTAACAGTAAAACAGAAGGTCTGTCTGTTTTTTTAGACAAACATCTTCAAAAAGTAGTCGCTATGAATTCTATATATATCAAAGACAGTTTTGACTTTCTAAGGAAAACTGAAGAATTATGTGTAAATGAAAGTGATTTGCTAGTGACTTTAGATATTAAATCCCTGTGTAATATGATCCCGAATGATGAAGGGATGGAAACAGTAAGAATATAATTATTACGTATGAATATGTTTTCACCCAATACAGTAGGGTTACTAATGGAGATGACAGATATTATTCTAAATTATAATTATCTGTCCTTCTATGAAGAAATTTATGTATAAACAAATGGTGTGGCTATAGGAGCAGCTTTGCCCCCCCCCCCGAGTTACGCCAATGTTTTTATGTATGGATGGGAATTAGTCTATGTTTTAGGAAGTAGGTTCAAGAATAAAATCATCAAAAATTGTGAGATTTATTGATGATGCCTTTCTGGTTTTGAGAGGAACAAGGGAAGAGCTAGAGGAATTTATTAGCTATATCAACAGTGTTTGTATGTACCTTAAATTTATCCATCATTATGATGATAGAAAGATTAATTTTCTGGATCTAATTGTGTACAAAGAAAATAATAAATTAGTGTCTAAAGTCTTTAAGAAGGAAGTACAGAACAATATGCATTTGCATTATTCAAGTATGCACCCTAAGAAAACTAAGCTGAATATAGTGAAGGAACAGTTAGCAAGGATTAGTAATTTAACAAAGACTGATAGGGACTTTCTTGAAAAAGCTAATTCCTTCTGCAATAAAGTTATAAAAAGGGGCTATACTGAAGTAGAAGTTAGAAAACTTTTGGATGATAAAGTAGCAATGAGGGACAAAAATGTGGAAGTAAATGTTAGACTCCCATATAAATATGGAACGTCTATGGCAGTACAAAATAGTGTAGATGCTTCTGCGATTAAAAATGTTATAAGTAGAAATTGGGGACTATTCAGAGCAAATAGCAAAATTATTAATAAAATAGGAGTTAGACCAAGATTTATTCAGAAAAGAGTTAAACGTTATAAGAATCTTTTTCAAGGTAAATTAAATAAACCCAAATCAGTTTAACAGACGTATGGTATGGTCAAGTGCCTCAACTTTAATATGTGTAATTTTTTATATACAGACTCTAGTGAGTTAGGAATAGGGAAACTTACAATTACAGTACCAGGTGTATTCAGCTGTAAGGCTAAAAATGTTGTTTACCTGACGGTTTGTTTAGAATGTAAATACTTCTATGTGGATAGAACTACCCGAGAATTTAGTAGAAGGATTTATGAACACAAATATGCCATTCAAACTGGAAATGACAGAATGCAAGGTTGATTATAAATTTTTGGTCTTGGAAACATTATCTAGCAGTCTCAGTGTTACTAATATAGAGGAAGAGCTGGGCTGGTTGGAATACTGTTGGCAAGTAAGGCTTAATGCATGCTTTCCACCAGGTCTGAACAATAGAGAAGATTTTGTGATGTATTTGAAGAGAAAAAAGCTTGAGCATTAATGCTTTTTGTGGTTTATATTATTGTTGTTTTATTTTAATTTTTTTTATTTTTATATACAAATCATGTAAAAATTTGGTTTAACTAGATAAGTGAATTTTATTAATCATGTGATGTTTTTGAGTAGATCATGTAACATCAGTATTTTAAAAATAGAGATTTCAGTTTGTGACCTCAGTGTGAAGAAGTGTCTTTATTTTAAGTAGAGGAAACGAAAAAGCTTACTTGAAGTGTTATTTCATATTAAAGTTTTGGTTGCCATCAGATATAGCGACTGCTTTATTTTGATTTATTCAGTTTTCTGTCTATTGCTGCTTTGAGGAGAGAAAATACAGTTATGTGAGCCTCGCAAATAATTTGGGCCAAGACTAATAATAGTAACACACAAATAGTGCAGGTGATGAGCTACAAACATCAAAAAAAAAAAAAAATAAAGATAGATTCTTTGTAGTCACCACCTTTAATATTTTAAGTAGTGAGATAGAAAAAATGATTTTATATTATTGGGATTTTTTGTGTAAATTTAAAGACTTACAATGTGTTACTAGTAAAACACCTATGTTCTCCTATAAGAGAGGAAGGAATATTAAATATATTTTAGTTCATAGCAAGTTTAAATGACCTAATATTGTGTTAAGATACCAAGTTGAAAATATGGGTACCTTTTCCTGTACTAGATATATAAGTTGTAGGTACATAGTTCATACTTTTGACAAGATTAATGGAATAATATTTCATCCAACTGGGAAATATTGCTGCTCCACAGAATGTGTTATATATGTAATAAAATGTGATTGTGGTTCATTTTATGTAGGAGAAACTAAAAGGGCTTTCAAATCTCGATTGCAGGTACATATCAGAGACATTAAATCTGCTAAACTTGAAAGCCCTTTATCCCAACATTTTAAAAGTTTTCATAACAATAATCCAGAGGGTTTGAAAGCTATTTTAGAAAGAATAGAATATGAGCAAGGAAGTTGTGATATTAAGAGAAAATTGCTCTATAAAGAGGCTTTATTTATTTTAAAGCATTCAACTTTGACCCCTAGTGGGTTAAATACTGAATGTTGTTGGAAATATTTTGCTTGATTTAGTGTAATTGTTTAATTTTTATATTAATTGGAGTTTTAGGGAGGGTTTTGTGTATATAAGGGATGTATTTTTAATTGTATTTTACTCCTGGAAGGCTTTGTGTAGGTTGAAGTGCTAGAGACTGCTATACATTTAAGTTGGTGACCTGGAAAAAATTGTGGTTTGTTTATTTTATTTATTTTCCTTTTGCTGGTTGTGATTATTTTCCCAGGCAGCCAACAACTAATGTTTATTAGTTCTGTGGCTTACCTACCTGCAGAATTCCTGCTTACAAGTTTACTGTAGGAAAAGTAATTAGATATTAAACTAGTTCTATAAATGTTTTTAACCTTACAGTGCCAGTTATTGCAAAGCAGAAAATACCTTCATACAACTTGTACTCTGTGTCTGATTCCCACTCTTTCTTTCAGTTATTGGCTGTCTTTTATACCTCATGTTGGCTCTTAACTGTGCTTCAACATACTGCACCTGTTTGCACCACTGAAGGGAAAAAAAAACTGTTAAGTTATTAGTGCTAAAGGATTATCCAAATACAGAGAACCTAGCAGACTGGTGCAGCCAATGTAATTTCCCATTAGATTTTGTAGTTCTTTGCAACTGACCAGCTTTATTCAAGTAAACAAAAGCATAAACAAGTATTTAATGTATAGCAGACACTACTTCCACCTTTAAGATTTATTGTTCTACAGAAGGTGCTTCATACTGGATGACTATAGGTATGCTCCCCGTTGTCTGTTTGAGGACTGCAACTGTGATCCTTAAAACTGTGAGAATTTAAATGTAATTTCAGGGAAACATGCTAACTCTAAAACCACTGGATTTCAGAGTATTCTCTTTTCTCATAGATATAACAATCTGGGGGTTATTATATATAAGTAGTAGAGGGGGTACAGGTTCTCACATCAGAGGTGCAGAGAGTTGATCCAGCAAAGAATGCTTTAAAAGTGCAATGACGACTTTTGAATTTCAGTGTTAGTTGTGTTGAATTGCACATAAATGTTTACAGACTTGGACCTCATATTAATGATTATTGAACATCTGATAGGGAACCATTGAGAAGTTGTGGTGATAGGACTTCCATACAATTGTGCTAAAAATCAGTAGAAATCTTGTTTGAGCTGTGTAGTATGATATAATGGCAAATGAGTGCTTAGAATAAGCATTTAAAACAGATTCATAAGTAATTTTGGTCCATACATCACACCAGCACTGGCCAAAACTTTAACAATACTGGGCTACTTATTCTTAAAATAAAATGAAATGACCAGATAAAGTAACATATTTTAGCAATACATGGATGCTTGAGTAAAGGTAATGCAGAATTTGCCCCTAGATGGTGTGGTATTGTTACAAAATTCATTAAACTGAGTAATACAGAATTTAAAATCTTTAGACTGATTATCATTTGCACTCAGCACTTTTTTTGAATATTAAATTATCGTGTACTGTATAGTCATGAACATTGACTGTACCACTCCAAGTGTCATTTACTTATATTTCTAAAACAAGCAAATTAGAAGATAAAGAAACAGAGTAGATAGTTAATATCTAGGAGTTCAATGACTGACCAAAACATTATGCAGTGAAACATGAGTCTTAAATCAGTTCCATTAAATATATTTGGAGATCACCTTCTCTTTCTACAAAAAATACTATTAATGTGACAGTATCTTGAAGTAGGTTACATTTAGCATAAAAAGTATGCAGAGTGGTTCCAGAAGATCTCTGAACAAACACATTTCAGTGAAACAGATTTGGTGAATTATTTTCCTGATCTACGTTGTGATCAAAGTTATTGCAACTTCCCTAGCACATATTTCATCCGTCTACAGCTCACTACAGACTATTCACTGTGTTTTCAGTGATATCTGTATTTAAGGAAGTGAAACAGTTTTCCTACATGGCATGACATCTGTATGTTGGGGAAACAAGTGTTAAAACAATAATTTGGAGAATGTAATTTTCTGTATTTTATTATTATTATTATTATTATTTTAAAGAGTTTAAAGAGGTCTAGAGTGTACATGTATTAATTTCTACCGTGTCTTTAAATGGGTGCAATTTCTATATGGAATGTATGTCATGTGATCTTTATTTATTTATTTTATTTTATTTCATTTTATTTCATTTTTTTAATCTGTTATCCAGGACAGAAAAGAGATCCACATGGACCATTTTTAGACTCAGCCCAGCAACACTGTCTCGCTAAGTGATTTTTTCAATCACACAGTAGATAAACAGAAGGTCAAAGAGTCAAGAACTGGACTAAAGGAAGCAGCTTCTCAAGACATCATATCTTTAACCTTCTGCACTACCAGATGTCTCTCTTAGTAAATTGTTCATGTGGTTGCTTCTTTGATCTAAGCCCCTTCATTTTAGGCTATTTCCAACTGTACTTCACCAGGATGTTACATGGTGTCAGAATAAAAAGCTATTTTCTAACACTAGAACCTGCATCTCTTTTGAGCATAATTCAGTAACTGTCAGTCCCATGCTTTTGGAATGGAGCAGAATCATTTCCCTCATGTGATTAAAAACATAGAAAAAGCAAGAAAAGCTAACATATACTTTTACCTTTCTTTCAAAGTATGATCTTGCAAAATGGTTTCCATCTCTGTTTTAATATGTCAAGTTAGTAATGTAACATATCAAATCCACCAAAGGATAAAGCCAAAAGAAAAGGCCAATGCACTCCTTATTTTATTAGGACAAAAAAAAACACTCTCTAGCATGTCAGCCAGCAGACCTTTAAAGAGATAAAAATCTTTTAAAAACTTCACACTATATATAATAATATCAATTAATATCCCAATTACATAATTAAGTATTCATCCAATAAAAATTAATTGGTTTATTGGCTGAGGTGCAATAGAGGAGTTTTTTTGTAATAAAATAAGGAGTGCATTGGCCTTGTGGTCATTTTCTTTAGGCACGTAATATATCTGCAAAGGTGTTTCTTACTCTAGCAAGGTAATCATGTTTTTTTTTTCATTTCATATACAAATTGCTGATCCACCCATCTCTTTTGGTTTTTACTGTAAGATTTTCTTTGTAATAGCTCAGCATGAAAATGCATTAGTAACCGATGTATCTGAAGCTGTATAGTAACTTGCATAAAAATTAAAATGTTGGATTTGAAACTTTAAGATAGATATTACTGCGCCCTTAACCCAATAAGCTGATTACAATTTGGCTCCCAGAAAACAACCTGGTTTAATGACTACACATCTACTTTTTGTGGATGATTTAAAACTGCATTGTTCATCAGATGAAGAGCTGAAAACACAACTGCAAGTGGTTTAAACTTTCTAAAATTAAATATGAGTTACATTTGGTCTTAATAAATGTCCAAAAGCAACATTTAAAGCCGTAAACTGCAGCATCAAGAAAATATCAATCTGGGACAAGAATGTGATATAAAGGAACTTGAGCAGGAGATAGTGTATAAATATTTTGTAATTGATGAAAGATCACCTATACAACATGAAAAAAGCAAGTAAAAATTAATAAGGAATATTTTAGAATACTAAAACTAATACTTAAAACTGCTTTGACATCTAGGAATTAAGTCTAAACTATAAAACAATGTGCTTTTCCCGTTCTAACTTACAATTTTGGGGGTGATCGACTGGCTCAAAAAGATATTGGATAAGTTGGACAGAAAAACAAGAAAAATAACTCATGTTTACCAAATGATGTATAAAAATCAGTGTATACCAAGTTTATATACTTCTCATTCTGAAGTGGTGTAGACCTCCTAAAAACTGATTACATGTAGAGAACTGCAGTTGTCATACTGCAGACCTATCTACTGACCTCATTAGATCAAACATAATGACAGTTTTAAAACACTGAAGAAGAAGTCTAAGATGAATTTTCTACTTAGTTTAGCAGAAGCATATCTTTATCAATTGGGAATAGAAAAAACTTCAGAATAGACAAAGATCAGACAGCAAGTAAATGTGCCAAAAAAAACATAAGAAAGACTGTAAGGAGAAGGTTCAGATGAGAATGAAAGAAATGTATGAAAGGCATAAATATTGTGGCAAGTATAGAGATATTGTGGAATAACATCATGTCAATCAGAATTTCACACAGGGATGATTAAGAAAAGGTGAACTGAAACCAAAATATGAAAAGTTAATAATGGTGGTAGAAGAAACAGACAAATGTAGGATCTATTAAAAAAATGGAAACAGTGGTGTATTTTGTTGTTTGGTGTGATACTCGTATGGCAGAGGGCCTGTATACTGAAATGCACAATAATGAGGCAAGACTGTTGTATTGGTGATTATGCAAACACTACAATATTGAAGTAGTTGAGAAGCATTGAAAACATGAACTACAAAGCATAGTAGAGAATGATGAAGTTTATATCACATGGGATTACTCATTATCAACAGTTCAAAAAAGTGCATGCAAAAAAAATAGATATAGTGGTTCAGGAAAAAAAACTACTGAAATTGATGGGTCTATATCAGAACATCGAAGTTTTAAAACTTCGAATGTTCTAATATTGACCCGTTTTAATCGAACGCTAAAAATAGCGAAGCTGCAGAACACCAAATTCTTTCCTAGGGAAAGAATTCAGTTGGCCGGTTCTGTGGCTTTGCTATTTTCAGCGCTGTGGTGGAGATTTACGGGTCGGGTTCAGGTAAGTGTGCGATTGTGTGGTTGTTAGGATTAGGGTGCGAGTTAGGTGAGTTTGGGTTAGGGCGCGGGTTAGGTTAATTAGGTTTAGAGGTGGGTTAAGTGAGTTAGGGTTAAGGCGCTGATTAGGTGAGTGTGCGATAGTGATGGACCTTAGGGTTAGGGTTTGGGTTAAGGTAAGTGGATAGATAGTAGTGTGTGTATGTATAGTTTAGTGTAGGGTTAGTTGTAGGATTATAAGTGTATGTGTGTGTGTATTGATGTTTTTTAGGTGTGCTTGTGTTGTGTGTATGTGTTTCAGAATAGCAATTTTTTTCCCAAGGAAAAAATTTGCTGTTCTGAATGTTTGATATTATATGGTTTAGATATTTTAGATTCGATGAAATAGCGTTCGCTATTCTCATCTTTCGATAACGTGATATAAATGCAAATTGATACACCCAGTGATTGCAGTGTCCTATGTACAAAGAGACACAAAGTCCTAGAATACCAAGCTTTGCAAGCAGAAATGAGCATAATGAAGAGGAAAGGTACCCTGACAGTTCCAATAGTAGTAGGAGCAATGGGTCTAATAAACAAGAATTTACAGTTTTATTTAGATATGCTAACAATACATGTAACTCCATATAAATTGCAGGAGTCATTTCAATGTCAGACTGAAAGATATGCAAAGAGCACTTTAAGCTAACATTATTGATTAAAACAATACTAATTTTCTGAATTATAATCATACCATGATTTAGAAACAGGGTCCTAGGGGTCCTTTCCCACTGTGGCATTAGAAACCCTAAAGACCTGGAGAAATTAAACTGTTAGAAAAACTGCAGAAAAAAATAGCTACATTTTGGAGTGAAACATTTGTACATCTCTTAGGTAAGGCAAAGAAGCAATAAAGGTATTTATAATGGTTTACTATTAAAATTTTGAAAAGAAAAAGAAATTAACTAAAAATTGAAAAAAAATCTGAAAATACATATTTCCAGATGTCCAAAATGTCAAAAATCGTCAGTAATTATCAAAAATGTTGCATTTGACATTTTAAGGCAATTACCGAATATGCCATCCTTGCCGTGAAGTCCCATACTCCTGTAAGGAGCATCCTGTTTTTGCAGGGGGACAAGCCTCCCTGCAGCCCCCACAACCACTGCTAACTATGTATTCCAACTCCGAGATCGCACTACAGTGAGGAAAGGGATGAATTTCCCTAACCGCACTATACCGCAATCTCTGTACAGCTCTTTGAATTTATATTAGTGAATGCACAGGACATTCGCTAATATAAACGTTCAAACATTAAGAATGTATGCATATGAAACATTCGAACATCTGTAGTTTGAATTGTTCATATGCGTACATTCTCACCTTGACATTTTAATAGTAAACCATTTATAACACCTATAGCCCGAAGAACAAACACATTATGTTATTAGTGATACAATATCACTTTCAATCTTATTATAAAAAATAAAAACATCTTCTATAAATGCAGCTTTTATTTTACCAGAAAAGAAGGAGCTTAAAGGACTAGAGATGCATATATAACTGAGCTCAAAAACGACGAGAGATAGAGAGTTTGTGAGTTTCACAAATGCATGTTTCACTGATAAGAGATGTGGTATTATAAATGATTAGGTCAGTCAGACATTTGTGAGAGTTAGATTCAGCATTACTCAAAGTACTGGATGTGTGAAAAGTAAGAGAAATTGCAACTATTCAGTTTAGAGTCTATAGTATGTAAATAGACGTAAAAACTAATAGTAAGGGAAAGAACCAATCCAAAATCCCATAAATGCAATAGAGATAGAAATCACTTCTCAGAACTATCCAAGATGGTGCCTAAGTATATCCCTGCAATAATCCACGAATAAGACTGCATACACAAAATGTAGTTGCAGTCTCAAGAAAAGGATTACAAAGCTTGTCAATAAATGGATAAACTCTTTGCAGAACAGAATCGTTTTTCAAAGGTACTTAAGTGAAGAGCTAAAGCTAATTTGCAAGATAAACACTGAACTCTGTTTAATGAGCAAACAAAGATGAGTCCCGGGATTCATGAAGCTCGGCGCAAGGCCGGCGGTAGGCTTGCGCCAACAGTGCGGTGTGAAGATGGTGCAGTAGTGCCAAATGCATATTAATGAAGGCGCGCTGCCGCCACAGCCACGTGCACAGGAAAGGAGCACGAGTGCATAGGGTGTGTCTAAGTGCCGCACAGAGGCGTGGAAATGCCAGCTGTCGACGTGCAACCTAAAATGCTTGCATATAACAAGTTGCAAGATAGTAATCACATCTGTCAGTGTCTGTGGATACTGAAAAGTATGCAAAGCATGCAAGAAAGTTCCTGCGAATACAAAATGATGAAGCAAACACAAATGCACGGTAGGGAATAACGGGTCCCTATCCCGCGAACAAATGACATGGAAAACCGTGTGCCCGTAGTCCAACGCAGTGTAGATAGCTATATCAAATGGAAGTGAAACGCATCATATGTTAGCGTGCCGCCAATAGGTACATCCAGCCCAATGGTTAGGGTCACCAGCTGACCCATAATGTGAGGGAGGGTACACAGCTGGGCAGATGTGTCCATAACAAAATACACAATAAATGTACATATCTAACGACCGTATGTCCGAATCATATCCCACAAGGCATGTAATAGTCACATACAAAAGGTATGTCCGTATTTCACATACCAAATGTGACAGGAAATAGAATAAGCATGTAAACGAAACAGAAGGAGCATATAAACAGCTACAACAATAAGGAAACATGTAGGCTAAAAGGAACAGTATTATCCGTACCGTCGACTATGGGTACGTGCTGTCCAGTACAGTCGGATATGTGTATGGAATATATCCCATCCTGGACAGAGGAAAAGATGGCATCCTACCAATGATTAGAACAGTCTGCCAAAATCCACAAATCAGCGGTACAAGCCGAACTTGTCAGGATGTGTCACAGTTGAACGGGTAGTACTCGGGTATACCAACCATGTAATGAAAGTTAAGTATGGGCGTGTACCTATGTGCGTGAGGTATAGCATGTGGAAAGCAAACATGGCAGGGTAGTCCATACAACCATACAGGTACCTGACATATGTAGGGTATTAAATGTGTTACTCTGGCCGTGTCATGGGCCAACAACCAAAGCAGTGATGTATGGGGTGTGAGGAATATGTGTGTGTGGGGGGATGGGTAATAGTACAATCCTCCAAGGCGATACTGTGTCATATGCAGAATAGGTGAACCAGAGGTGTATGAAGGAGCAGTGGGTGAAGCTGAAAGAAACACAAAAACATGTATAAACAGCTGCAATACAACCAGACAGGCCATACTGTAGAACACAATCCCACAAACATATGAATATTGAAATGTGCGATACAAATGTATAGACATGTCACCGGCACATACCCACAGATTGGTCCTGATGGAACTGGCCATAACAAATGCAACACACCTGGATGCATAATGGACTACCCAGCATCCCCTCCACATCACACAACCCGCTCCCTTATCTGAACGTCCACCAAATCCAGCCATACTTGGCCTACTGGTTTGGTGCAGCCACATCTGCACATAGTGACCACTACGCATATGTAGTAGGTAGTGTCACCATAGGCAGTTGCAGGATTGCACACTATGTATCCCTTGCATGTAAACCTCCAGCACATTTCCATAACACCAGAAGAATGGTCGGTATTCATCTTGCTTTGGTCTTGTTCAATTTTTGGGATATCCCTCATGGGATAAGTAACCTGTGTAAACATTAGAATGGAAGACACGAAGTCCAGTCCTGTAGATATCTGGACACAAGTTGGAATGTGCATTAGTGGTGCCCGACACTGTCCAGTCCTAAATGGTCATGCATAACCTACTACCCAAGATCAAACACCTACCCGTGATGCACGTGTCCCGACCCGAATAAGCAAGAGAATATATTGCACACATTCGCATAGTGGCACATGGTATAAGGGTGATGAAGGCACTGACATAAACAGGATACCACTGATCCACTGTGTGAGGGACAATTAATGTGTGTGTAGGTGTGACCTGACCAACAATGGTACAATGCCAAATGTCTTGTGACCGTAGGAAATAACTATGCACCATACTGCATGTAACAGTTGCCTAAAGTGGTCACATCAGGATAAAATAAACGTAATTCATACAAGAAACAGGCAAACAACAAAAGTGCCAAAGGTATAAGGCTCACAGCTAGGAAACAAATGAATGTTCTAAACCTGCACTGACCGTGGCTATGTGTTGGCCCAAACAATCTGGTGTCCGCAGTAGGGTTATCATCTGTCCCGCTTTGCGAGGGACAGTCCATCGTTGGACAGTTGTATCCTGACAAAAGACATTTCAAATGGCAAATGTCCTGGGATTGCAGGACATAGTTATGTCCCATATGTTATGTAATAGTAGCAGAAAATAATTATTGCAGTATCTACAATACCTAAATGTTAAAGAAACAGAATAAGCAACTAAACCGCTACAACAATAGGCTTTTATGTAGGCAAATAAGTAAAGTTCTATCTGTTGTACTGACCATGGGTATGTGTCGGCTTGTAAAATCTGATGTGTGTTCCGAAAATGTCCCATCTTGGCCATTTGAAAAGGTGCCAACCCTAGTCACCAGAATACAGCACAACCTGCACATATGACAATGTCAACGATGCCAATGGTCAAAGCATTCACACAATAACTGGCCAGACCCTTAAAAACTCACAAAGCCAGTGACCTTTGGGGGAAAGGTGTTGAATGAGAATGATTACTTACAACAATGAAGAGTAATAGATGCATTTAACTGCAGAAAATTAGTAGTATTACGAATCTGTCAACACGTTCCAAGGTAATAGTACTAATATGGTAGAAGTGTCCGTGATTGTCCCTGAGTTGTCATAGCCTTGTCCCTGTCACTGTAGACACGTGTCCCTGAGTATCAGAGAGGTCCGTACAGAGAAGTACACCAACCAACTGTCCCATCTGTTGACAGGACTATTGCATACCTGTAGTGAATTCATAACAGATGTCCAGAATAATATTCATTGTATGTATAAATTAATGAAATAGTCAAATGGGAAGGGAAACCACCCCCACAACCTGCATTATGTAGTGGAACCACTCCCCGCCCTAAATTATGTAGCGCCGACCCAATAATGTGGTCAGAAGTGCCCAAACACCTGCGTCTGTAAACACAGGTAGAATGTTAAACTCAGGACTAACTCTGTCCATGTGCTACTTCTGATCTTTGAACAGTGCCAGGGCAGTGCTAGTTACCAGTCGGCTGAGCCTAAACCCAGACCAGCACGCGTATGTGCGAGGACTATAAGCGTAGGAGTTATGAATATCCTTGGAGTGAGTAGACTTGCAGCATGGGTCCAGAGCAGTAGGAAACAGGGAATGTCCTAATTGTAGTACTGCAGTTTTCCCAGCAGGAGAATGGATGCCTGCTGTGTAAGGGAAGCGATGAGGCGTATGTCAGAGTAGCTATGAACCATGGGTATACATATAAATGAGCCAGAACAACAATAGTGTAGTGGTTACAGCATCCACCCAACGTAAAGGCATTCCAGGTTCAAGTACTACTATAGCACATATTAATTGTGTAATGAATGCCTCTGTGCTGTAAAGCCAACATTTATACATGTAAAGGTGACCACGTTTGCATGGGTCCGTTAACTGGATTCCATCAAAGTGGTACTGTCATAAGGAATAAGGCACATGTAACCCTAAAGATGTGCCTGTAAACATATGTAACTCAGAATAAGTAGATGCAAGTGGGCCTGCACGGGTGTATGCAGCTATTAGCATAGCAAATGTATGTTGTCTTCTACAGCTGTAACTTTTATATATATATATATATATATATATATATATATATATATATATATAGCTAGATATATGTGTGTATATCTACATATATATATATATATATATATATATATATATATATATATATATATATATATATATATATATATATACACACACACACACACACACACACATATATATATATATATATATATATATTTACACACACACACACACACACACACACACACACACACACACACACACATATATATATATATATATATATATATATATATATATATATATGTTAGGAACGCTGAAAGATGAAAGCAAACCTAAGGGTTGTGAAGGGAATCCAGAGCAAATTAGGAATTATGAAGTGCTCGCAGAGTATGTCACATAAATCTGCACAAGTGTGAGTAGAGCACCGCTCTCCACACCAGAGGCAGGGCTATACCAGTGGCCATAACATCGTTGAAGTGCTACGTCAACATTGTAAACAGACAGAATGTAGGACATGTTGCGACCACCTACACTTGTAACCCGCAAATCGTTCGTAATCCATAACACCAGGATAGGCACGTATGTACAAACATGAATGGATGGTGAGCCTGTGAATACACGAGGTGGTACAAAATGTGTGCAGGGCCCAATGCTCATGAGAGGGCAATGTGTAAAGGTGTGTCATGGCTGCGATATCAGGTGTATAATGGCTGTTATGCGGGGAAACTCAACATGGGTGTGCGGGAGAAACTATGGATATGCGAGTATGGACACAGGAGTGATAGGGTATGTTGTGCCAGGTGCAATGGAGTGGCCCGTGGAGGTGAGCTAGTACGTAGGTGCGATTCCCAGATAGAGCGTCATTTGCGTGGAGACATGCGTGAATGGGCGTATCGTTGTCAGACGTTGTGCATCAGGTCTGGCAGCCTGGCACGTAGAACTTATACGTCACCCATGAGCTGAACGGAGTTCTGCTGTGACAACCCCAAACCGGGAAAAGCAGAAAGACACAACTACATGAAGACAACAATTTGTTGACATACAGTCACAGTAACACAAACACACATCCTATCAACAGTAATAATATGAATGTGTACAGAAACAAACACAGTAGCAGGAAAAATAGGCTGCGCATACGAGGAATAGGACGAATGACACTATCACAACCCAGTTAGCAGCGGCACCCCAGACATGAAAAACTTGCCACATCTGTCTGCTGCATAACGTGCAAAATACTGAGCACAAGGTCACCGGAGTGAAGTGTCGGTGTCAGAATGACTAAGGCAATAGTATGCTGTTTCAGCAGGGATAAAACCAATACGCATGTGTAAGTGTCCATGTCCGGGAAATGTATAGGTTAATGGACACACAGATGTATATATAGATAAAAACATATATATACACATAGCTATATTAATTTACATACACATATATATCCATACGGATATATATATATATATATATATATATATATATATATATATATATATATATATATATATATATATATATATATTAATGCACACACACAAGGATATACTACGGATATATATATATATATATATATATATATATATATATATATATATATATATATATATATATATATATATATATATATATATATATATATATATATATATATATATATATATACACACACAAACAACAGGTAGTGATATATACACATACACACAAAACAAGCTATATGTCAGTGTAGATATACATATTCACATAAATAGGTTACTTCACAGCAATTAGGGGTAACATATTTACAGCCCGGGCATTTGTGACTGGGAGGTCCAATAAAGAAATGCTGTACCCCCCACATCATCCAGCTAGGCTGGACAGACATAGAGACTGGCAATACAGATCAATACACTGCCACTGTCCAAAACACTAGTAGGAAAGGACCAGTGGGAGAGTTCTGCAAGGTCTACACTTTAAACATGGATAACGGTGTCCCTTGCGGGACCCCAAAAATTCAGGGAATGAAAGAATCTGCTGACACTAATACGAGCAGGATGTAGGTGTACATGGAACAGTAGGTTGTGCAAGTGTGATAATACATGGGTTGACAAAATGTATGACATGTGTCCCGAGATGGGGAGAGTGGGCAATGTGTCAGGGTGTGCTCATACCCCAGCTGCGCTCGCAGTAAGTATTTGTCACGACTGCTTTAGAGGGGTGCCAGGTAGGTGGACCATGGGAATGCATTAATGGGCTTAAGTGTGCAGGTGCTGGTTGGCAGAGATGTAGTAGGCCCGCCCAGTGGAAGTCATTAATATTCCTATGTGGGCATAGCATATGCCTACACCTCCCAAACCTGAAGAGCACATCTACCAGATAGTTTGTAAACTATTGGGGAATAAAAAGAGACCTACACAGTGCTGTGTACCCGATTAGCATGTACATCCATAGTTATGTATCAGAATGTAGCAAAGTCCAACTAAACACTGCCAGAACTACTGATATTAGGTGAACAGGTGGTGGAATACAGGTAATGACAGATGACAACATGTATGAGTCATAAGCGGTATGTACCTCGACAAACGTGAATTAATACATATGTTCTGTGACTGTGAATGTGTCTGGTTAATAGAACCAGTCTAAATGTGTCCTGCAGGGTGTTATGCAATGTTCCTGATACAGTGTTCATTCACACCCATTGGTATGTGAGTTCTGCTACTGACGGAAAGTGCATAAGGTGCTGACCACCTCAGGTAGATGATAGCATAATAGAAGAGGTTAAACACCCGTACACCTGCGAGGGACACACCTGTCTGGGCAGTTGTGTCTTGCAAAATGACAGTTATGGCACATGGCCTATGAGTTCGGGAATAGAGGCTATATAGTGTGTGTAGTGGTGTCAGGCATCAATTTGTTGTATCAGTAACAGCTACATGTAATAGGAAACAGTATTATCAATTATAATGCAACATGAATAACCTTAATGTATTCAAACCGTGGAGGTCGTCCATGTACTACTGGCTGTGGGTCAGACCTCTCAACCAGTTGGGGACAAATTTCAACAGAATCACGGACAAGTCAAGAAAATACAAGGACAATCAGGGACACATTTAAAATATTAGAGCTATTAACTGGAAACATTGACAGAATCAGAGCATATGAATTAATACACATTTTCTGAAGTAAAAGAAGTTTATATCTAATTATTGTCATTATTCATGAAGTGTAATTCACCTCCTTTCCTCCAAACGTCACTAGTTTTAGGAAGGATTAAGAGGGACAGAGTTAAAATTTGAGTCAAAATCAGGGATGGTCCTGAAAATCAGGGACAGTTGAGAGGTATGCTGTGGGTATGTGTTGCCTTGACACATGTGATAGCTCTATATATAGGGTCTATAGGGCCACCACCAGTCTGAACAGCCAAAGTGGAACCTGCTCTGTAGAACTGTCAGATGTACCAGGGCAGAACATACTTACAGCCATGCATAGTACAGAAATATACATATCGGAACAAATCAAAGCGTAGTCTAGCAGCAGCATAGTTGCTTATGCTACTACATATGACATATTGACGTGTCAGGTATACAAGGCCTGTAACAAGCAACCAGTACAGACACCTACAACATGAGAAGGTCCCCTAATCAGGACAGTATTGTCCATACCACTCAACTGTCCCTGAATGTCAGGTACATCCCTGAGTTTGACTGAAAGTCTAACTGTGTCCTTCTTAATCCCTCCTAAAAGTAGTGGCTGTTGAAGGAAATGTGGTGAATTACACTTACTGACTAATGACAATAAGTAAGAGTTATAAACAACTGTTACTTCAGAATATGTGTATTAAGTCATATGCTCTGATTCTGTCAATGTGTCAAGTTAATAGCACTACTTTTGTAAAAGTGTCCCTGTTTTTCATGACCTGTCCCTGATTCTGCAGAAATGTGTCCCCGGTTGGTGGAGAGTTCTGGTATTGTCACATGTGACGTGTGATGAGGGACTGTCCCATGCAAAGTGGGAAAGGTGTCACTCCTACAGTCTCCCGTCGTGCAATCTGAAAGGTGGTCAACGTGCAGTAGGTATGCGGTAGCATGACTTGGCAGACAGCTGCATTAACAAACTCAAGTCACATGTCAGCATTGCAGAGTATCGGTTCCCATGTATCAGGCAGATGGGAGCAGATCGTATGACGAACACGCATATAATATGATTATGTCACTGGACAGGCCGCCGAGTCCATACAGTCGAACGGCTGCTGTCGCAAAATGGTTACACATACCCGATACTGTAGTCAAGCAGTCCGATGTAATACGCATCACAAGGGATCGCACACACCCAGCGTGAGTGACAAATGTAAGCGGAAATGTCGGAGAGCGAGCGGCTGTAAACGTGTTTGTCTACCAGTATACCAGTAGTGCCCTGTCAAAGAAATGTGGAGTCTAAACGTGTATAAGGTGCTGTGACCAGAGGTCAGCAGTGCTCAACACTGTGCAAACCCATGCACAACAGCTCCCACCTGCTGGACTGTGCCTTACCTGGTTTGTATCCAAAGACATCGGCCTGTTCGCAAACAACGAACCGCCCTATACACATGATGGTAGAAGTACCCTGTGCACATAGCTCATGTAAATTAACAATAGACCATGGCATATGTACAGACAATAGACCGCAAACACCATGCAGTGCAGACATCCAACAGTATAGCAATGTACTGGCAGATATGTCCGGACCACTGGTGTGTGCATGCCTGGCTGTCCTGTGTGTCAGTGTGTGAGCATGCCCAGTATGACTGTTACGCATGTTGTAGACTGACAATACCATCATGTGTGTGAGCATGCAAAGTATGGTCAACTGTATTGCATGTGTCACATGTCCAGATAGTTAGTACTGTGTTGCTGACCCCTCACTTCTACACAGACAGGTGACATGCTGTGTCTGCAGGGCAGCTAATGGTCATGTGGCATTGACAGTTGCTACATGTCTGTATAGCGTGGGGGGACATTCAACCACAACAACAGTCGTACACAGCACCGTGGGTGGTGCACATTACTCTCACATGTGTAGGTGTGGTGGGGGGCACAGCCAACAGTTGTACACATCTGCCGCTACTGTACTGGTCTGCCTGGTACTCCATGTCAGTGTGTGGACCTACCTAAATTGCTGGTTGGAGGGATACCAGAGTACGTCAGTTCCCAGCATTAATTACCAGCACAGTGGTGTTGGGTGTCCTATTACACAACCTACATCAAACAGCTTGGCCTGCTGTCATCTGTGTGTATCATAGGGGGTTGGGGTCAGTCATTGGGCATATCCATAGGCTATCATATATTATTTGTCTGTATTGGTCCACATCTGTCCAGCTGCATGGAACGTGTGTGGGCTGTACGGACCCACATGATGGTCAGCCCATAATCTGCAGTGGGTTAGGATACCCTGTGTACTACAGGCTACCATTGTGACCCCCGTATGTGCTACAGAGGTCATGGTGCCACTATGGATGTGTACTGTCTGCTGCCCTAACATTTGGCCACCACAGTCACTTGTATGCTCACATACATACTATAGCAATGGGTAAGTACACATTCTAATACAACTGCCACTTGTTAGGTCAATAGACATATCCTGGTTGTGTTATGGACTTGAGGATGGTGCTGGAGTGCTGCCTATGTCGGATGCACACAGTGCACCTCCCATACATGGCTGAGCACAGGTACTGTCATGTTTGGCATCCATTGTACTGTGTGCGGGTCAGAGAGGGGAAATTCGTGGGTACCTACTGTGTCAGTGCATATGCCTTGTGTTGCCTCTTTGCCAAGGGCAGGTCATACTGTGCATGGGCTTTTGCTGACTGTGCCCTACTCAGGTAGTTCCTTCACCAAGTCACACTGTGCCTGTAAAGGCCTTGGCAGTGGTGTTGGGCTGTGTGGCCCTGCCCCATGCTGTTCCTGCTGCAACTGTTACTTCAGGATAACATTGTCTAGCATAGCAAATACCATAACAACCTGTATGCATGTAGCTTGGGAATACTGCAGAGCCACAACAGATGTGTCCGGATACCAGAACTGTGAACCGAGCATCCCAAACACATGCACATGTATATGTCTTGCCTGTGCATCCGCCTCAGTATGGTGTGAGTGTTCAGGTGTGTGTGCATTGCTGATGGGTGTTATAAGCCACTACACCAGTGTTTACCTAGCATCCCCCACTAGGAGACTGTAGGGGATGTCCATATAGGCATTGGTGTGCTACAGCTGTGTCAGACGCCATATATCGGACACATCATAGCTTCCAGGGCAGACAGCACACACATTCAATCTCATGCTCTGGCCATCGCATATGGCCAAGCTGTTGGAGGGTATGCCCCTGCACTGACTGTAGGCCTTACCCTGCTCCACGGGTGGTGCTACGTGTGCAGGCTATAGCACCCAGTACCCCAGGGTACTCATCCATGTGGTTGAACAGATGCATATTGCTGGTCCACTAATTACATGTGTGGAGGACCTGTACGTGCTCACTAGCATGTGTTGACATGGCATCTGTGAACTGGTGCAATACTCTGGATGCAGATGCCTGTGAGATACCCATGATATCCCCAGTTGTGCTGTGTGAGGTACCTGTGGCTATTACACCTAGGCCAACACATCCCATGGTATCCACTGTGATGCTTTTCCCTAGGCCTGTTTGATGTGTTAGGCACAGGTCAACAAGCTGCTGTAGGAGGTCTCTGTCCACCCATAGTGCTCCAACATCCCCAGCCCATGTAGACCCTGGTAAGTCACCCTCAGTCTATAAAGTCTTATGTCACCCCAGTAAGGGTTGTTTGGCAGCATACACATCCTCACTGCCCCAGCCTCCTGCACATGTTGGTATATGTTGCCTGCTGCAGCCTGTGTCATTTGGTTGGACTGTGTCATGAAATGTCCCTGCAGGTATACACCGGTGGTGTAGAGTGTGGACGAAACCTGTGTGTATGCTGCTTGCTCGCATTAATGTACTGTTCATGTGCGGGCTGGCCATGTCATCAGCTGATTGTGCTGATCAACACCTGTTTGTGCAGCCTGTACACCCTGAATACCCCACCACTGCTGTCGTCCCTCCCAATGTCACAAGGCAGGTATAGACACTCCCCTAGCTTAGGTGTGCTAAGGCAGGAGCACTCCCGAGGCACAGTTCTGCAATGTATGTACAGTATGCCTGACCCCCCTCCCATGCTGTCAACTATATTCGAGACCTGCACCTGGCTGACTACACATATACACTCCAGGGACCAGCAGCACACCCTGGTGATAAATGTGATACACCATAGTCAACCTCATCTGCATAGTATAGTGTTCTAATGAATAGTTATATGACCTATACCGAACCTCCAACATATTAACCACTGCTCAGTGTCGCTCAGATCCACACACAACTGGCAACAGGTGCCTTACCATCACCATATTCGATGTCCCATGGTCTTCCCAGCAACAAAATAACCGGTGTCTACAGGACTACAACCCGTGGCCCTGCACACCACAGACAATGTGCATTAACACCACGCCATGGCAGATATACATAGATCCCAGGTTGTCATGTACAGGTCATCGGCACAAATAGCCAATAGTGCTGATGTCCCCAGACATATGTTCACATCTATGTCCACCTCTACATCTACATATATCACATATATTATTTGTATACATATATACATGGACATATATATATATATATATATATATATATATATATATATATATATATATATATGTATATATACATACACACATATACATGTACACACATATGTAGATATGGCATTTATATCACAACAGCGAACCACATGACAGCAATGCATTAGACAGGAATGGAAAGGAAACTATATGTGCCACCTGCATCATGTAGTGTTGTTAATATCAAGATACATGTATTATGTTGCATCACACGGGTCAGACCGTAGCAAGGGTAAGAGTAGGGCTGCTGACAGTTACTCACCAGACCTATTGGTGAATGTATGTGTTGACAACCCAGTGTCTTGGCAGAATATGCGGGCTGTGGACACTATATAGGTCAGCAACAAAACAAACTGAACACATCCTGCAGCTAGCCACCCACAGATACCAACACATATGGTATAACTGCCAAACACACACCTGCCATGCCCTGGAATCGAGCATCTACCTGTTTAGTCTACCACACTACAGCATTATGCAGTAACAGAAAGCGCTACCGAGTTCCAGCATCACCGCACTCCCACAGGCATACTTCTAGGTGGATGACATCATCCACAAAGGCAAAGACGCCGATAAGGAATGTATGTGGTGTGAGCCGTCTAAAAGCATTACTCGGTCCCCAGGCAGCTGGAAACACACACACACACACTTGGCAGGGCTGGGAGTTGAAAATACATCTAACTACCTTATCACACTACAGCATTACGCAGTTACAGAACGCGCTATCGAGATTACTGAGCACAGCACTCCCAGAGGCATACTTCTAGGTGGATGACATCATCCGCAAAGATGCCGATAGGGAATGTATGTGGTGTGAGCCGTCTAAAAGCATTACTCTGTCCCCAGACAGCTGGGAACACACACACACACACACACACACACACACACACACACACACACACACACACACACACACACACACACACACTTGGCAGGGCTGGGAATCGAACATATACCCAACTACCTTATCACACTACAGCATTATGCAGTTACAGAAAGCGCTACCAAGATTACTGAGCACAGCACTCCCAGAGGCTTATTTCTAGGTGGATGACATCATCCGCAAAGGCAAGGACACCGATAGGGAATGTATAGAGAGTGAGCAGTCTAAAAGAATATTACTGTCCCAAGGTAGACGTAGACAAACACACGGTAGTGGTGTAATCGGGGCAACTGCCCATCTACGGAGCACTACAACAACACTACATAGATACGGGACGCGCCACAACAGCACACCCTTCAAGACAGTCTACCAGTGTGTTCAATGTAAGCATCCATCGTGACGTGGAAAATGGACATCTGTTGCCTGGATGACCACCATCGCTATACAGGATGTCAATGGCCATGCCCATACACAGAGGCACATCACCGACACAAGGTGTCACTGGGCATGCCCACACACTTAGTATCACATGTCCCTTTGGAATGTACTGTGTGTCCATCTACACAACGGCGTACTGGGCGTGCTCACACACTTAGCAGTTGCAAAGGGCCATCTTGCATGCACACGGATTCTAAACATGGAAGGGCACAGTATGGTGTTACTGTCCCCACATACATGAAGGCCACTCACATGTACTGACCAGTACACACTCAGGAGCCTTCACAGATGTCTCAGGTGCAGATCACAGAGGTACACACCGCAATCTACTATGTAGCTCTTAGACATCACCATGTCGTTGGACCAGCAATACACAGCCATACATTACCACAACACCGTGTGACTCATGACCAGTGGACTGTACATAGGTCTACAGCAACTGTGCAGACTACACATGTACCGACAGGGTTCCATCATGTGTTATGCATTGCAATGATACCTCTGTACATAACCAGGTCAGCTCTACACATAACAGGGGCCCTGGGTCTTACACAGCTGTGACAGATGACTGTCGCTGTACACCAAAGAACACACGTTTGGATATGACATACATGTAATCGCAGTGGATATGTACATGGACCACACACACAACACATATGTACATAGCATAGCTTTTGCTGTCCTCTGTGCAGACAAGTGGCTACAGCAATCACACGCACGGAAATGGAAGGTGGGTCCATGGCTGTTGAATGCTAACAGTACATGAGGTAGCAATGTTGACCGAGGACACATTCCCTCTGTACTAGTTACCCATGACACCCATCATATCATACAACAGTCCATGTGTTATGTATGTCATCACACATGTCCACCAATTGCAATGCATACAAACATGGCTACATGACAGGCATATAGGACCAACACACATGTACAATTTGTAGTGTGCATGCAGCTACCATGCATGTGCCATAGCTGATGTATGTAACTCATCTGTGCCTAACTACAACATGCAGTTGCAATGCAGCCCTGTCATTGACACCTGTATATGGTGAAATACTGACAGTATGGTAGGATGTACATCAGGTATGGATGGATGTGTGTACATAAAGTGGTGATCCACCTGTGCAGATGGATGTTTGCCTGGGACGGCTCACAGGTGTGTCACACACCATCCTACCATTACATGTGCAAACAGTATGCTATGTTACTGTTACTTGATGGTGAAGACATAAAACCTACACAGTGATCAGGTGTTACTGACTGTAAGTCACTTGACACCTGTAACACTTACATCCTACCATGTGCATATAGCAGCACAATTGCCGGAGGTAGCGTTGGTAGACATAATGCGGTCAATACTGCTGCATGTCTGTCAGACGTATCATCATATAGCAGGTGTATCATTCACAGTACTGCCATGTGTGTTTGCTTGTGTGACCATATATGCCACATATGGTGGGGAATAGATCCCAATTGTTACACACCCCTGCACACTGTTGTAGAGATCTGTACATACTGCAGTGTCGAAAGCATGACGTATGCAGGGGTGGTGTGTGTATCACACACATATCAGCTATCCGTATGTGAATGACATTTGTGGTCTCCACAGTGTGTGCGTGTATGTGTATGTATGTATGGCTGCCTGGTGCATGGAGTGAGGGTGTATGCTACCATACAGAACACACAGCATCCCTAACCCCACATGGTGATGCCGTCAACTACCCTGTTGATGCCATCGGTCTCAGCCGTACTGACTACCTGTACATGTTCTTTCTCTGTGTCGCGTCATGTGGGTGCACAGTACTGTGAGGGTGATTACCACATCGGCAGGGGTCCTCACCTCAACACTATGGAGTGTGCGTTACAGTGTTGTTGACCTCGTAAGTGTGGGCATGTTCCTGTAATGTGACAGGGTGTTACTGCTACACAGTGAGGCCTCATGCTATCAAGTGGCCTCTAACGTTGTCATCAGCCGGACCACTGTGTACAACCCCTGCACCATGTCAACATACCTGTGATGTGACCTGGTATGGATGTCAGGTCTCTAGCCACTGTAGCCTATTAAACAGCCCACATGCTTCTGGATCAGTATATGTGTGGACATCTGTGGTATGTTAGCCTTTCCAACAGTCAGGTTGAGGCTATGCATAGCATGCTGATATTGCCATACGTGCCTGTACTCCACAGTTACACATGGGAGACTGCAAACACTGCTACCTGTAGGCACATGCAAGTAGACCATAAGGAGAGAACCAGGGCATCATTACCAACATGCTGTTACTGTTGTTACCGAGACACATACTGTGAACATATAACAATGCATGCTAAACCTGTACTACATGGTATGTCTGGTGTGTGTCAACAGTACACAACTAATGTAATATACACTTCTCACTATTCTTACACAACTAATGTAATATACACTTCTCTCACTATTCTGTTCACCCTGTGCATCAGACCATTTGAGCATGTCCCTGCACCAATGGTGTGGATGACAGGGATGCGGCACAGGCTTCATCATATGCACAGGGTGATACTGTTTGCCAGGGGCATAGGCTGCACCAATGGATCACATCATGCGTGTGGGTAAGGGCCTGTGATCTGATTGGACATGTCTGTTCAGTATGCATGTGGGTGTTGTGGTGCCCTACAGATGTGTTTGCTGTGTGCGTGTATGTGTGCACACAGTTCTGCCTTTTGTGAGGTGTACACAGGGGTATTATTGACAGCTCCAGATTGTACAGACCAGGATGTACAGCTCACTGTGTCTGGCCATGTGACCTGTGCCTGCCAGGGGTTGCACGGGCACTACCAGGCAGAGGTACAGATTGGCTACTGTCCAATGACACATGTCCACTGGAACCGTGTCCCCGCTGGGAACATCCAGGGCCACGTCCACGTGGCCTGCTGTGTCCTGGTGTGGACAGCGCAGCACCAACTGCACTGCTACTGCTACTGGCACTATGGGAGCGGGCATGTGAGGTGGCACGCTCACGTTGACCTGCACTAGGTGGTGTAGCTGGCCTATGTCCACATGGCCTATGCCTCACTCCTACCAGATGTTCCAGCACAGATGGCTCACGCTCGTGGATTGCCATGCCACGGTCAAGGATTCCGACCATGTCACCTAATCGCCTGTCCAGAACATCAGCAATCTGCTGTTGAGCATTTGCCAATGCCTGGATGTTGTTGTTTAGCGTACGGATATCAACCCTCTGCAGCCTCTGCCCTTCTCTGTTCTGCCATTCAGCACGTGCCTGTGCCACCATTACAGTCTGGAACATGCGTCTGGTGATACTAGCTGATGCACTCTGTTCTGCAATTGCATGTCTGCCAGAGGTCCTCCTACGAGCAGCACCGGCCACATGCCTGTGTGGCACATCTGCAGTCATTACACTGACACCATGGTGTAGAGACACATCTTCTGTAGCCACTCACATTCCTGTTCCATGCTAACAGATGCTGACTGTCCTTCCTCTATGGCCACTGGTGATGCGGTATTTGTTGGCAGCAGAACTGTGTGCGGGGAAGAGGGGGACATAGTTGGGATGGCAACCATTGGCACAGATTCAGACACTGACAACCCTGCCTGTACCTCATGCATATGTTCATCACTGCTAGTATCCGTGGGGACACTAACATCAGATGGACCGCAGGAGGGTAACGAACCTACATCACCTGTGAATGCAAAGAAGGACTCTAAATTACAATAGACCCACACACAGACACACACACAGACACACACAGACACACCATGCATGTGATTTGACAGATGGCATGCAGCATGCATGTGATACAGCAGACGGCATGCAGCTCAGACATTAATAGTGTTAGTAAGCATACCTCCCTGGGGTGCACACTACAGCAAGCAGGTGTCATATCAGTAGCCATGCAGTTCAGACAATCATGGTAGTAAACATGCATCCCCGTGATACACCATGTGGACCAAAACAGGTTAACAGTACACATGGCTGATGTGACATTGACATGTAATCTGCTGAAGTGTGCATTAACATGCATACATGTCTGACACAATGGTGTCCTGACACATGTACAGTGTCATAATGGGCATCACATTGCAGTGTTGTCTGTATGCCCTACAGATAGAATGCATGTTTAGCAAACGTGCATGAGCATGGAAGGGTAGTGTGAGCCATCTACATTGCTATACAGTGTGAAGTACAGACACTGTGCCATTGCATGGCATCATGAGGCATCTATATTGCTATGCAGTGCATAATATTCACACATTGCATAGCCATAACTGCATGCATACCCATGACATAACTGTGGATTGTGACCCACGATGCTGAGGTGTATACACACCAAACCATGCTGTGTCATGTGACAGGTCACTGGAAGACCTACAGATGACACCCCTGCACAACTACTACAGAGTCTGAGCTGCCTGGCAACCATGTCCACACATGGCAGACTTGTAAACTCACCATGTCCCACATGACATTGATGTACCACACACACGAGGTGCACAGCTAACGGTGATGTCCTACAGCAGCAAGGGAAATGTACAATATCTGTGGCCTGATGTGGTGTCAATGTCTGTGGAAGCTGTACAGGTGACTACTGTCATGCTATGACACAGTCGTGATGTTCAACACATCTTATATGGTAGACTTAAGTGACACCTCCACTAGCTGTGCACAGGCTTTTAGGATGTCCAGTGTACCACATCAACTGTATAATCAGTCAACTAAGGCTATAATTGGACCATGTGTGGACAATGTGCAACAGGGTGTATACACATCACATCTACTGTGTGGCTACATGTCTCTGGCCATCCCCCATGGCCATGTGTGAACATGTGTTGGCCAAATGTTTGTGATGGCCATCTATCTCACATGTCTGTGCTGTCCCACATGACATACACCCATAGATGTCAGATATGTCACCATCCACAGGGCTATGCAGACAACGGGTTGTATGTTTGGTATGTGGGGTATGTGTTATGGGATAGTGTGACAATATTGCAGCTAGAACACTACGTGTCTGGGACATGTCAGATGGCACATCACAATGTGTGCACCCATTGCAGGGGCATATAACACAATGGTGACTCCTGTGGGCTGCCCATATCCCAGCTCACTGTGTGGTACTGTTTGTGTACCACACGTGTTGTTCCAATGTATAGTACATATGCCTACATTGTACAACACCTCCACTGTTGTATGCACAGCTGTCCACACATGTAGCAATGACACATACTGTGGTTTCATGTCGGTGTATCATTTCTTTTGCATATATTGCACATGGGTAGCCAGTGTGAATGATGGGTGATGCGACCTGTATATCGTGACTGGACCGAACATCAAGTGTACAAGTGTTAACTGGCCACATGGTGAATAGATCTAAGCTTTAACATGCCTGATACTGATGACAGACTCACCTGCAATGGACTGATGTCTGTGCGGCACTCCAAAGGTACCTGTATAGGGGTGACACAGCAGTTTGAACATTATCCATGACTGTATGACAGCCATAGGGTGCACTGTGCATGTTAACACATTTGCCTGTACAATAGCATATAGTATGCACATGTGTGCATACACAGGGTAGCATACTGTAGTATGCAGCATGTGTGTCAACATATCTTGCATATGATATTACATTACATAATGTGCAGTGAGACATGCAACTAAATGGGATATAATAGTCATATGTGCAGTACTGACTTTCCAGGCAACTCCAGGCTCATTGGTTGGGAGACACCCACCTCCACGATGGCAGCTAGTGTTTGTGGATGCTGTTCTGAGTGTGTCCCCAGACTGGCCATTAGCTCTTCGGTGTGTGTGAGTGGGGGCTGGGTTGGTGGCCCACCACCTGTTCCACCTTGTTCCCTGGCGATTGCAGTGGCACGCTATTTTGCATGTCGTATCAAGTCCGTGCAGTGTCTGCACACCTGCTGGTAGGTGCGGTTATGGCCATCCACATCATTCACCCTCCTGCGAAGATCCTGCCACAGATCATCACACTGCTGGGCATGCTGTGGCACATGGCTGAACAACATCTCGTAGTTGTCATGGAGGTACGGGATGAGGACATCATCTTCCTGGTGGCTGTACACTGGCAGGCGTGACTGAGGCATTATCTGTAAGACATAATGATGGTGACAGGTCACAGTATCAGAGATGTACAGAGATACTGCTGCACATACATTTCTAGTAAATCTAGTACATCTGCACAGTTATCTTTGCAAATCATCATGACACTGACACGACTGACATGTTTGTGTCACACACATGTAACACCCGTTATGCATTGGATATCATCACCATATATGTGTGTCACCTCATTACATTGTTCATACTCAATGTGAATGTTGTCTTGATGTGGGCATGTCTGTTTGCCTGCACTGGTGTCCTTACCTATCAGCACATGCCTGGATGTGTCCACGGTAATGCTGTTGACCTTGATGCTGTGTATATGTCACATATCAACACATGCACTGCCTTAATGGACTTGAGCAGTGACAATGCACACATACGCATGGAAACCTTTACATGCATGTGTTTTGCCATATACATCTACACGGCACTGTACAGCTGTTCAACATCCTGCCACAGATCACCTGTGTTCCACATGTGATAGACATGGGACAATGGCTAGTCGGACATCATTCACAGGGATGGTTATCAACTACAGCATGTACAGGCAAGGTTTCCTAGCTGTATCCGACAGCCATTTTGCCACCGCGAGGTGCATCAGTGCCACATTACTGATCCAGACAGTTGATAATACATCTACCATGCGGTCATCACACCATGTATGACAGAGATGACATGTGCAGCTTTGATGGACAGGGTTGCATGGTATGGTGGGTGTATGTCACATGTATGGCACAGGGATCTGTCCAGCATGTGGCGATCCTAGTAGTAGGACAGTTGCTGTCCATGACGGATGTCTTTCAGATCAGGATATGTACATGTAGCATGTCCAACATCATAGTGTAGCACATGTCTTTATGCAAGGTAGCCAGTATGCTGCATAGTGGAGGTGAGGATTGTGAAGGCTGGTATCGCCCATCCACGCATGGCCAATACCCCTTAAAGGTGATATGTGATCCAATATTGGTCACCCGAGTGCTGAGTATGCCTGTCCAATGATCTCCATGTTCATGGATGGCACCCTGTCATGACATGGGTGCCTCGTATGACTACCTAAGAGGCCTGGGGATGTCACCAACTCAAGGAGGTGAACTGCACAGCACCATCCCTTACACAGTGTCCATAATGATGACCGCAGTCCAGGTGGTAGTTAATGGGTGCAGGGATATTCACCTAGCGGTGACAATGCTGATATCATCTGTCAGAATGTGGACATATGTCACACACCTCACCCACAAAGCCCATTCTGTATGTTGTTCACAACACTGAGACAGATATTGCTCATAGGTCATGGCCATTCACATCCTTACATACACAGATGCCTCACATTTGTCTGTGTTATGGGCTACAATGAGGGGGGAGTACAACACATTAACCCTGTTTTACTGTAGCTGGCACTGGTGTGATATGCACATGTCACTCTGGCACCTTTTGTAGTGTTGATTCTGTCAACAGGCCACTGGTAGAACACTCCTGTGACATAGGAAGGTACATGTAGTCAAACAGCCACACTTTCATTCATATCTGTACTGCTAACATCTACATTGATAATGGTTCATGGACTTGAAGACCATACTCAGCAGGGTAACAGTGTGGTGCCACTAATTATGACTGTCATCACCACTTGTGGATTGATATTATCCAACACCCTATCTGTATTGTATTTTCATGCTCAACACTTGTTCAGAACTTGTGAGCACTTCATGAGCTATTGATTAATATAGCACCCATTCCACATCATTTCTCACAAGTACACTATCTGTCCTTACATTTCCAGCTTGCTTACAGTACAACAGCATTTGTAAACACGTAACTCACATATCTTGTGAGACATGGTTGTATATACAGGCATGTCCAACTGTCACGTACCAGTGCTATTGCCTGTCTATATGATGAATATGGCATACATGTGACAATAGAGCAATTGTCTCATGTACACAGTCAATGCTCACCTCCCAACATACGACACTACAGCCTGTGGGAGATGCACATATGCAGCCATGCTGGGGGTAATGCTGTCACCAACCCTGACTGAACCTGACAATCATGTGGGGATGTGTAACATTTGCAACACACCCCACTCATCACATAGTCTCACAAGATCTCCACCACCACAGGCCATACATACGAGTACAACTTGTGCAGTACCTCTCCATACTCTGTGTAGGCACCAAAGGCAGCCCCCATCACCAAACACAACAACAATAACTTATAGCCCACAGACTCATGTGTGCCCATCACATACAGCCAATAGAGTGTTATAACATACACAACACACCAGTCATAGGTGACTCTGTAGGCAGTCACACTGATGTCCCACTCAGCAGGCTACACAAGGCGATAGTCACTTACATCTTGCTGTCGGGTAACTGGTTCTGCAACATAACCTATGCACCCATGCCACACCTCACCAGATACAATTTGACTGTCATTCTCCATGTTAGTGTGACTGCCCTGAGATGCAATTTCACAGACTACATGTGGAGGGATATGCAATAGCTCACCGGTCTTGTAGCCCTGAAGGTATGGGCCAAGCCCTGGGGAGCATTATGCATTCATCCGGACCTGATACCACTGTACAATGACTGACTGTGTCACTTCAACAATTGCCTATGCTTCTGCTGTCATTCCACAGGCATCTGGTATCTGTCCGCTTTGACTGACATGGTCAACAAAACACGATGCTTTGGCACAGATGACCTGCACCTGTCAGCCCTGGGAGTACGGATAACATGTAAGGCTCTTGCTGCTTCTATACTGCCTGTCTTGCACAGTTTCCAATAATATTCACCACCAGAACGGGAACAGGCAAGCAAAACATGGGGTCATGTGACGCAATGCTTGACATCTTCATCTCTGACACATGCAGGCAAGGCACTCCTTATAATGGACCACTTCAATATCTCTGCAGTGACTGGGACCTGCCTCTAGGCTCTGCAGAGCACACCTGCAATGACAGGTTATACACAGATCACACCTTTCAGTCATGTAACCTGGACCGGCACACCCACGGCTGAGGTGTTCCCATATTCCACTATGTTGTACACACATCTTGGCTAGTTACTTAGCCCAATACATCAGAGGTGCTCCACGTGCAACTAACTGTGGCCAGAACTGCTATACACATTGTAACATGCTACGGATTCAACAACATACCCCACGGTTACCAGACCTCATTTCTTGGTGTACTGGACAGTAGGGTTCAGACAGGTACTACTGATGTGAGACTGACACTACCCCACACTTAACTGGGATAGCCACTCATGTACTGACACATTAGGCCAACGCTGTCCGGGATTCATAACCTCCACTCAGCTGGATCAACCCATACACACCACCTCCAAGACCAACAATAATCTAGACATGGACACTACCAGCATGTGACTGGTGTTCCACACCTGGGGTTATCCCTTCGTTGGTGGATTCCGAACATATGCTAATCACCCTTGTTATCCACATCCCGGCACCACACCCTTCACGGCATACACAGTACAAGAGTACTACAATGCCTACTACAGACGTCTTATGACAGCAGTAGTTAACGTCATGACACCTGTGCAGATGGACAATGCACATACAAATGCTGAAACACACCCCAGTGCACTTCATTAGCACATACACGACTGCATGGATCATGCTATTCCACAGAGAGCCATGATGGTACCCACCAGATAACGGACACCACTCTGGGGGTCCAGTTCCATGGACATAATTTACAACAACAGGTGGAGGCTGTTGCAAAGTGGAGTACAATCCCATGGGTGGGGTAGCTCACTGGTCAGCCTCAGTAGGGCTACGGGATCCCTCATCACATACTCCGAACCTAGTTATGTAAATATTACTGCGACACATTCCAGGGTGTACCACAAGGCATTATGGAGGTATGTCAGTAGTCAATGGCAATACCCACATCTGCTCTGATATACAACAGTTACTCAGGAACATTACAGAACCAAGTGATGTTGGCAACATGCTGGCAGATGGGTTCAATGCTAACATTACACCCTCTCACTCCCTACAGGGCCACAATCCATGCAGGAACATTGCAGTGTCCCTGCAGTCACAACTACAAAGTACTAACCTGCACTCTATAAGGCCTGGAACACTGACTCCATGTGACCGTCCAACATCCCAGGCTTTGATTTTCACAAACCTCTGAATGACATGTCTCCCTACTTGGCCACCATATTCAGTAATAGCCTTGTATCAGACATTGTGGCCCCTGAATGGCACACAGCAACAGTTATCACACTCCACACAGGTGGCACCACAATGCACGAGAGGGACTATTGCCCTATACGTCTGACTGGACTGTTCTGCAAAGCTATGGGGCACATCATCATGGAAGTCATTCACAGAGACATTGGTGGGCTCCGGTCCTTTGATGCCACCCAGGTTGGATTTGTTAGGGCCAGAGCATGGCTCCTACACCTGGTGGACTCCTTTGATACAGTTACCAGGGTAGATGATGACGGTAAGGGGGTCCACACAGCCTACATTGTCCTCTCATTGGCTTTCAGCACCGTTCTCCATTCTGGTATTGACAACATACACATCCACCTGCACATCGACCCCTATGTCTCAGGATGTTATGTAAAGTGGCTCATGGACAGGACACACACAATGAGGGTAGCATACCATAGTACCTACTGTATTTTAGTTACACTTGGCGTCCCACAGTCCTCAGTCATAGGGCCCCTCATGTTCAGTATATGCTTCCCTGATGTACAGGCTAGCACAGAGGGACTTTCCCTGACTAGCTTTCCAGACAACTGCATACAAAGCACCATGATTGATCCACCAGCTGATACTAACTCCCTCCATAAGGGTGTCAGTGTGACGGATACCTGATATCAATATCATGGCCTCAAGCTGCATGACACAAGGTGCATGAACATCCCCTTTGCATCACACCATTCACCCACTGACTATCACATAGCTGGCCATCCCCTACATACATGTCACATTGTACATGATCGTAGTACACACGTATGTCGCACCCACTCCTTTGATAACCATATTGCCACTGTGGTGTGGATATCCTTCTACATGGTCACACTTATCTGTACTGGGTTTGTAGCTGGAACATAGGCACCCATTGTACCTCTGAACTCCAGACATATACACACATTCAAGTGTACAGGACCCCATTTAGGGTGTACCTTACAGAACAGCTACAGCTTTACATACCACAACATTAACATGCCATGACGTTTATTGAGCTCCGACGGTTGACATATGCGTCAGAACTATGGACACCACGTCTGTACACATTTGCATACTACATTCTCAGGGGTGACCTCTGCTGAACAGACAGGGCCCATGTCCACAACAATATTCATGGATATACTCCACATAAGCGACATAAGCAAAAGCCACTGTGAGCAACATGCTCATGGATATGTGCACACACACAATGAGTGGGATGTGCTTGAGGGTTACATTCCCAAACCAGACACTCACCATGCTTTGGAACATGATTCCTATGTACATCACGCAGGGACACTCAGTAGCACTGTTCATGTGATACCTCACTTGGTGGATGGGAGACACGCATGTACACCAGGGATCACTGCAGTGGCTGTACTGTGCAGAGGTGCAGGTAACACATGGCTCTGCTGTTCACAGACAGGACACTACCCTAGAGAGGTGCCGCTGGTGTAAACACTGTAGTTGGGCTTACACATAGACTTGCCAGACTGCATAGTACCCCACTATGAACCTGTGAAGCTATTACATGTCCTTTGTGCATGGTTAATTGAGTAGCTCTTCCATTTAGATTAACAAGTCCCTCAGAAACGAATACAAACACCAACAGCAAAGTCCACAGCAGAGAAATGACAGGCTGCAGCAAACTGTAGTTTAAAGCTTTAATAACATTTAAAACCCAAAAAACATTGAATATCTCAAGCGCTTTCGCCTGGTTCCTACCAGGCTTTATCAAGATACAAACATAAAAAAGTAATGCCCTTAAATACAATAACCAATGGTCACATGTTGTTTTTTTAATTGCTTCAATTTAAGTCAATTAATCAGTCAGAATTACTTCAATTGAATTCCTTTAAAAAACAAATGTTAAAAACCTCACCCACATTTTTGCATTGCAAAATGTTTAACAAGCCATATACTTACAAAAAAAAATACATTAATACCAACATACTTCCAGACACATCGTTCACTGTTAAAAAATATTCTTTCAACCATATTATATTAATGTTCTATCTATAAAATTCTAAAAAAATATATGTAATATATATATAACCATAGATTAGCTATCATGCTGTTACAGTGTCCCGTCACTACAAACCATATGTATCCTGTTATTGTATATTGTACATGCCAATAGACGATACCTTTGGTATGCATGATATGCCTGTTATGCTGTGTAGAATATCTGACATATCTACCTACAATACTGTACATTACACATATTTTACATATTATCCCATACTGCAAAGCATACTTGCACAGTGGGACCACCTTAGACATGTCATTGTCGTTATATGCCCATACACATGCCTACTGTGACAGTATATCAACATATACTATCCCCTGCTATGGCACGTACTTGTTGGACATACCCTACCACTGACGGCGGGTGGTATGGAATTGTTCTGTTTAAAACCCTCATGTAGCATCCCTTGTGGTGTCTGTGATGTTTACCTTGTGGCCCACTGCAGGACACACAATTTCTACAAGCGTTACTATGCACAGCAAGACATCACTACATAATACCTTTTCCCACTTTATGCATTGCGGACACTTTTAATTAATACAAAACAGGCTAAACATACACTAACATAATTAATACAAAACAGGCTATACATACCCTTACATACTGAGTGTTCTACATACCTTGTTATCATTCCGGACTTTCGTAACTATCTCTCTTACACTGTTTAAACAGTTCTATGGTATGAGCATACGGTTTGAATGTCTGGCAAGTCATCCTTATATACGTCGATACCTGTAACATGTGGTTTCCTGCCGCCAATTGGTGTTCCTGAGTGAATTATTACTTGCACATCAGCTGTGCAGCTACTCCATTCACCAATTACGTGGCAACAGTGGGGTATAATTGAATTCTCCACTTGGGCATTGCCCATTTGCCCTACCTTCTGGGAGACAGCCTGTATTGTGTTTTGTTGTGTGTAATTGCAACTGCTATCTGTAAAGACATGGATAGTTTGGATTCATGTCCCCCGTGGATTGTGTGTGATGGCTAGAGTATGTGGTTCTACATGTGAGTGTACCTGTCATCCCAACCGTCTGATAAGGGACTATTGCAAACAAAACCTGTAACATCACCATTTGTTCCATTACACAACGGCTACGATTTCACATGGTGCCTTTAAAATGTGTCTCTCACAAGGTATGTTAACGCTTCTGCAGATGTAATTGACTGACAGGATGTTTGTGCTGTAATTACAGTCTGTATTGCTATAGTTTAGTGTGTGGGGGATGTAGGTGGGTGTACGTAGCATATACAGGTTTGTGGGGCTTGCATTTCTACATATTCCATATATATGTGTGGGCTCCTTCTCTAATTATAGACCTATCAGTTAGTAGACTTTTGTTACGGACATATACATTGGGCCATTGTTAATTGGTTTCTATATAGTATGCAGGTGAGGTTGATACTTCCATACCTTCAGAATTACAGCAATATGTAAAGAAATGTTGCTAAATGACAGCTGTCCCATGTATTTCTGTCCCAGATATTTGCACTCATTGCAGTTGTGTTGGTAACTGAACCTCTTTGGCATGGGTTGCCACCTTTTCAAACGGCCATTGTGGGACACTTGCGGGACACACATCAGTGTTTACAGGCCGACACATACCCACGGTCAGTACACAGGATAGCACATACTTTTATCTTCAATACATACTTATTGTTGTAGGACTTTGTCTACTTATCATATTGCATGTAACATTTACGTTTCTTACATACAGGCATAACTATTTAATGCAACCATTACATAATATATGGGACATAATAATGTCCTACAATCTTGGACATTTGCCCTTTTTAATGTTTTATGTCAGGACACAACTGCCCAGGGAGGGGCTGTCCCTCCTAATGTGAGACAGGTGGTAACCGTATGCCTACGGCTAGCTATAACCACACCTACCGTAATGACCTACCTCCGAGTTGGCACTAACAGACACACGATGCAGACACACACACACACACACACACACACACACACACACACACACACACACACACACACACACACACACACTACAGTCACATGGACACACACACACGGCACCCTCAACACACACATACACAGACTAAGGCAATCACAAACACAGTTGAACACAGTACCTACGTGGACTGCAACACCGGCAGCGGTAACTAAATGTCCCTTCATATCGTGATAATATTACTCGTGGTTCTAGTGTTCTGGTACTGTGTTCTTTTGGTCTTTCAGCCTTGGAAGAAAGACAGCCTTGTGGTTACGCATGTTGGTATGTGACACATTCCATAGTTGGCAGTATCTTATTTATTTGTACCTCCATGGTTGTGTACATGTCGTTGACCTATCTATATATTTGCAGATATCGGTGAATCCGTATATATCAACATATAGCTCTCTATCACCCTTTCTATCTGTATTTTACATATATATATATATATATATATATATATATATATATATATATATATATATATCTGACAGAGAGTGACAGGCAGAATACACCTTTCATTGTGTACTTGTCGGTGTATACTGTTTCCTGGACTCCGCATGTTTGTGTTTGAACCTGTCACATTACACACCTGCCGTAGGTACATCTTGGCTACCATAGTGTTAGGTGATTGTATACATGACTGCGTGTTCTACTCCTGGCAGTGGTCGTTTTACCCTTCAGAGCAGGCACTATTAGTACAGGGGTGAATAATGCTGGTTTCACCTGTTCTGGACATCATTGACCATGATCTGCTTGATATTCAGAGAAGCTTAGACCTGTTTCGCGCATATCCGTATAGTCATATTTAAACAACGCTTACCAGCACTGGGCAACGCATATTCCCGCTAACGTTTGTTAAACATGATGTGATGACCTGCATCCAACATGCATTATTTGTGCCTTCGGGATTAAGTTACATCCCTTGCAGGATGTGGGACCAGCAACATGCATGACGATCACTGCATTTACCACTTGGGCATCTGGGATTTGTACACGTGTTATGGCATTTTGTATGTGGAGTATACTATGGCTGTTACTCCATACTGCAATCAAATGGGTAACTCAGTTAGTTTACATATGGATGAGTCCAATTAATGGTATGTCCATGTGATGTTTACTGGATGTGCTCCAGCATTGGGTATGTATATCACAGTGAGCCACACACGATAATGTGCTACACCTTCAAATGACCATAGGTGGAGCATGACACGACATCCATGATTACATTATGTGGTTCCCCTCATTAACACAGCAAGGAATCCATGCAGAGTGTGTGGAGAACAGTGCTTACACACATGTGATCCCGCGATTGCCTCTGCTCCACTGAGCGACAGTTGGTTTCTCGATGTTGTGGTGACAGCAGACACTGTTTGCCTCATTTGGTGTATGGCTTCTGACAATCGGGCGTGTACCTACCAATATACCTAGGAACCTATACACACAGCACCAACATATGCTGATAGGTGCATGTACTGTTCAGGTGTTGACATTCCTTGTTCCAATAGCTGTTGTGTGTACAATGTTTGAGGGCTGCCTATGTAGGATTCACACAGTAGGCCACCTATACATTACAATTTACAGGTGGTCATGTGTGTGCCATCCATTTTACTGTGTGTGCAGGTGGAGAGGTGTGTCAGTCTGCAGGGGCCTACACTGTCAGTGTATGTGCTATACATTCCCTCTTTGCCAAGGCATAGGCATATTGGGCACGCCTACGTCTGCCTACTGGGGCTGGCACAGGCTGTTCGTGGTCTGAATCCTTCTGTGCCTGTGATGGCCTTGGCAATTGTGGTGGGCTATGAGGGCCTTCACCATTTTGTCCCTGCTGCAGCTGTTTCCACAGGATCATATTATGTAGTATGGCACATACTATGAAGATGTGGGCACACGTGCCTGGAGAGTACTGCAAGGCTCCACCAGATGTGTCCAAGCAACGGAAACGTGATTTCAGCATCCCGAACACATGCTCTATGATGATTCTGGTTTGTGCGTGTGCCTCATTATGGCATTCTTGCATGGGTGTGTGTGCATTTCTGATGGGAGTCATGATCCACGACACCAGTGCATAGCCAGCATCCCCCACAAGGTGGCCATGTGGAATGTCCCCCCTGACAAATACCTGATACAGCTGTGAGGCATGCCAGATATGGGAGTCATGGTAGCTTCCAGGGCTACCAGCACACACATCCATGATAATGCCCTGGGCATTGCACATGACCTGGCAGTTGATGGAGTGGAATCCCTTGCGGTTTATGTAGCGCCTACCATGCTCACCCGGTGGTGACTTGATATGTATGTGCGTGCAGTCTATCACACCCAGTACCTCCGGGTAGTGTGCCACATGGTGGAAGTGACGCATATTGCTGGCCAACTCCTCCTGAGTTCGGGGGAGGTATATATCCTCATTGGCATGTGGTAACATGGCATCCAGGAACTGGTGTAGTACCCTGGATGCTGATGCCTGTGAGATCCCCATTATATCTCCAGTTGGCCTTTGAAAGGTACCTGTGGCTAGTATTTGCAAGCTTACACATACCTTCGTGTCCACTGGGATGGGTCCCCTCTGTTGTTTCTGGTCCTCAGGCGTGGCCGGCGCAGCTCAACTATTTGCTGTAAGATGTCCCTGTCCACCCTGTAAAGCTCTACTATCTCCAGATCATGTAGCCCCTGGTAGGTTACCTTTGGTCTGAACACTCTTCTCCTCCTCTGGGGCCTGCGGTGGTTGTCAGCATCATCCTCCAGAACACCATCAGTCTCTAACACATGGTGATGAATCGCAGATATGGCAGCTCCCAACATGTACATTTTAAAAGTTCCCCGTGTCTTTACACCTATGGTGCAGGGTTTGGGAATACACAGGTGTGTGTAGGGTGCTTTCACACTTTATACTATTGTGCTGTGAACACCGATGATGTCATAGGGTGTGTATGTACGATTGTAGCTACAGGGTATCTTATGTGTTTTACTACAGGAACTTCTATTGTGGTGCCTTTGGTGTTGAATTACATTTGGCTGCCGTGAATTACCTCTTGCCCTTCCCTTTACATTTCTTCACGTTTCACCTACCATTTTCTGACATGCATCCTGCAGCCTGCTTTCATTTGTACTTTCCCAGACCTGGCTTATCTTGTGTAATGTGTTCTATTGCCGGTCTACTGTAGGTTTGCTTTGCTCTGCTATGACAGTTCTCCTTTCTTTGCAATCTGACACCTCCCCTATCCTGTTTTGCAGGTTTTTGCAAGCAGACTTGTCAGCTGCCGTCGACTGCCCGCTGTGAGTTAATAGGTGTTAATTGCTCAGTTGTACTCCAATTACCCTACTTTGGCATTTCCTTCTTTTCTTCCCCTGACTTTCCTGTTTGTGCTATGGTTCGCGGTGCGTGCATCCACTTACTGGGTTTTGGGCACGTTTTCATCCCCGTACACATGCGCTTTCGGGCACCATATGTGCTCTCAGCTAAACTATGCTATACCTACCTCCCCACCCCTGTCCTGTGGCTTTGCTTAGCAACAGCCAGGCCAGATTTGCATTGCTCCAATGTGCTTACAGCTATGGTGGCACACCCCACTGCTAATGTCATGTATACCTCTGAGCCACTCCTCGGTGTAATAGCGCTGCGCCGTATGTTACATCCTTAATCCGGCGGGATGTTTGCGATTCAATAATACCTGCCTCGTTTGCATGGCATTGACTACTAATTCATAGTTACCGTGCTGAACACTGTCACAGACCCTTAGCAACCCTTGTAGCTTGGTTGTGGTGTACCATGCATACCATTGAGTATTATGGTGAAATCCTGATTTGTATTACATTGTGATTTTATGACATTTGTATATATTTTCTTTGTGTTCCAGTTTGCGCACACATGCCCTGCGGTTGTACTTTGCGTTACTGTGGACATGACATTAAATGTTGTTTTTTAGGTGTTGTGCATCTTTTCTTATGCCATTGGCTGTGTATTTAGCCTTTGGCATATGTTAACTTTATAATACATGAGTCTGGTCCGCTTCCATAGCTCCGATGTCCTGTTTGGGAAAATGTAAACCGTGTTTTTTGGTTTACATTTCCGTGGGCTTACACTATGCCTGCACCACTTCATGAATCACTATGTACCTTCATTTGCATGGTGCGGCACTGCGCATGGGGTGATTAGCATACCTAAACCGAGGGCTGCGCAGTTCTGATGTACGCCGGTAGTGCACGTGGAACTGGATCGTACCTGAATCGCTTGACGGCCATATTTGGCATTATACCGCCTACGCTACGCCTGCTCCTGGCGCAAGCTTCATGAATCCCGGGGGAAATGTTTATGATGCATTATAAATGCATGATCAGAACATATTAAGCAATGAAAAAGCACCATGATTAGAACAGATAAAAGCCTAAGGCAAAACATAACTTTTATACTGGATTCTTTGTTTAAACCTTTGATAATATCTGATTCTGTGTACAAGTTGTCATGCACTCTCCAAACCTATTCAGATAATAAAAATGGAGTATTGGTACAGATTTTAAAAATTCACAAAAGACACGGTTATGATAATGGCTAAGGGCTTTTCCTCTCGTATAGAAAGTATGAGGTTCATTTCTGACCACTGGACAATATCTCATCTCCAGAAGATATGCTGAGTGTTTCCACCTCAAACTCACCTAAGAATGGAGTTATGGGCAGCAATACATACCCTAGATGGTGCCCTGTAGGGGAAAGAGTTGTACCAGCTGTTGGACATTGACTTTAGTGTGCAGTATCCTCTAGACTGGAGAAAATGGAACACAGATCACAGACTGTTTGCCATGGCAAGGCTGGCCACCAGCATAAAAATCTCATATCTAGGTTAGTTTGACTATTGTTGCCCAAAAAAAGGGCTTAGGTATTTGCTAGTAATGAATGATCTAACATACTAATGGTGCTAGGGGTCCTAGCCAGGCTGCATCCAGTTGGGTTATGTCTGTTGAGTGAAAGCTGTACATAAAAACAATCAACTTGCCAAACATGAACTATTCTTGATATGGAGTTACTGACATGACAGAGATAATGGTAAGATGGTAAGAAGAAAGATGCAGGACATCTTCTGTATGTAGGATCTAAGTGCAGCAGAGCCACTTGGGGTCCATAACTGTGGTGAGGGAGAGGTTTCAGAAGACTGTGAGGGTTGTCATCAGAATGAGTGACAGACTTATGCCAATCAAACTCCAGTGAAAGTTTAGGACAGTATTTATAATCTCAACCTATGACTCACAGCAGAGATGTGATAGTGAGAAAATTCAGGCAGCAGTTGCAAGACCTAGATAAAACACGACAACATGATGTTGATGATAACTGGGACCTGATTGCACATAATGGGACAGTCTGCCTGCATCCACATTGGGTGAGGCAACAGTCTGGTAAATGGCTTGATGGTGCCCAATGGTTCACCATCAGACACAGTCACAGATCACATGCTCACATGCAGGATCACATATTCAAGTGGTCAACATGCAACTGGGACAGACTTCCTCCTAGTAATAAAAGGGCACTGGGGCAGAATCAACAATTGCAAAGTCATTCCCAGTGAAACAATAAGCTCACAGCATTAACCATTGGTTGCCACAATAGGCTGTAAACAATGATCAGAGATGGATCTACTACCAACACAGACCAGGCTGAAGACCTTGAAGTTGACTGAAGAGAAAACAGAAGAGACCAAAGAAATACACTGGACCTTAGCACACTAGACAGAAGAAGAAGGAATAAGTGGAGTTTAAGAAGAATGGCAACATCTCAAAACAGCATGTGTGAGGACTCTACAACAGATATGTGTCTGAGCCAAGTATGGAAATTAGGCATGTAAGTAAAGTTAGTGGAGGAATACAGAAGTCCAAGATGGCATAAGAAGATAGAAAGAATACAGAAAAAAGTTGGAGATTTAAAAAAAAAAAACAGACCAGGCTAAAAAGGAATACTGGTTGCCTAACAGAGATACTAAAAAGGCACGTTACCAGCTTCTGGAAAGTGATGCAGTAAATGCCACAAAAAGAACAGCTTCTGAAAGATGAAAACCCCACAGAAGCTATACTGCACCAGACTCAGACAATGTTGAAAGAAAAAGAGGATCCCACCCTAGATGTAAAAACAGTACTAAGGAGACTGAAATCAAGTGATCATGATATTGGATAAGTTAGAAAGAAATGGTTGTATAGGGTACTCTTAGCAGTATGTAGAGAAAGGTGTATCCTAGATAACTAGAAAATAAGCATATTAGTGCCAGTATAGAAGAATAAATTAGATATTCAAAACTGTGGGCAGTACAGAGGTATCAAACTCTTGCCACACTGCATTAAAATGCTGGAATGGGTGAGTAATAAATGAATATATAGATTAACGGAAACTAAGATTAGAGATTAGCAGTTCAGATTCAGATCAGGATGCGGTACAACTGAGAGGATATTTGCAGTGAAAAAGATACTTGAGATGAAGCTAGAGAGGAGGAAAGAGTACAAGTGACCATTCCTAGACTTAGAGAAACCATATGATAAGGTCCCAGGGGAATTGATTTAGGCAGTCTTGTAATGGTTCAAAGTCACAGAAACACTGATAAAATTAGTGCAGGCTATGTACAAGGACCCAATGACACAAGTATGAACAGTGTCCAGACTCACAGAGGAGTTCCTGGTGGTAGTGAAAGTGCATCAGGGTTCAACTCTGAGCCCACTGCTGTCCATACTGGTGATGGACAACATTAACAAAGAAGCTGGAGGTGACAGATCAAAAAGTTGCTGTATGTAAATGATTTGCCATTACTGTCAGACACTGAACAAGAACTTCAGCAAAGGGTAGGGGAGTAGAATGCAAAGCTGAAAGCTCACTGGGTGAAACTGAGTATAGGTAAGACAGTTGTAATTGCAGCAAATGGGAAAATCAGAGAATCTGAGAACTGAGCTAGAAGGGAAATAGTTGAATACGTCAACAGCTTCAAGTCTCTGGGAGGGGTGTTTGAGGAGAAGGGAAGTCTGAATGAGGAGGTCCAAGCTAGAATCAGAGGGGTTGCAACCAGCTAGCACATACTGTATGAGAGAAAAATGCCAAAGAAGATGAAAAGTATGGTGGTTTGTACACATGTGCAGGAATAAGAAGATAATCTGGTGAAGATGATTTGGGACAGTGAAGAAGAAGTCAAGAGAAAATGAGAGCACCCAGTAAAGAGATGGAGGGACTGTGTAAGAGAAGGCAGATTTTGACAACATTTTACCATTGAATGCTGAATTACTTGATGGCTTTGGCTGTCTATTATTATTGCATTAAGGCAGGCAAACATGACTGCCAAAAAGTAAGCTGGAGACTGGCATTTAATCGATTAAGATGGAAGCAGTTGATGCGACACTCAGACCACATGGAGAAAATAGGGTGTTGTTAATGACTTGTTCAAATATTAATTACTTACATTATTTACTTATGACTAACATACTTCAAACATTGTCTGCTTTAGGTGTGAACTCTAGTACTATCAAATGGATAGCCAACTGGCTTCAGAATTGACAAAGAAATGTTAATGTATGCAACAAATATTCAATAGTCGGGATCATACATTAGTGGGGTCTGTAAAGGTCTATTTCTTTATAATATATTTATCACTATCATGCCAATTAATTGTAGTGTTTCGAACATTAAGTTTTCAGATGACACAGAGGTGGTTACCATGGTAACCACTATAAGCGAACAATGTAGACTGCAGGATAACTTGAACCTGATATTCCCTGGTAACAGGCAAATAGACTCACATTTAATACTTAAGTATGAATGGTAGTACCTTTTAGAACGTCAAACAAAGGCCCGGATTCACTAATCTTCTGTGCAGGACTAGCTTAGTCCTGCATGGAAGCGCCCGTTTAGGAGCAGGACGACAGTGCGTCATGCATATTAATGAAGGCGTGCTGCCTGAGCTCCTAGGCTTATATGGAGCATGTACAAGTCTAGGGAATGTATGTGAGAGCAGAGCTCTCAGAATAAACACACCCCTGCAATGTAGAACAGCAGAAAGTGGTAAGAAATGAGTGAGATCACTCATAGGTGTCCGCATATCCCCACCAACAGTTCCCCATGTGTACAACAGCAATAGTACATAAAAATCAAATTAAGAAACCCCTTTATTTTTATTTAAAAATCTGAGTACAGCTAACCGTAGGTGTACGGGTGTGCCCATCACTTAGCTATGGTTAAAGCAGCTTAAAAGGCTGAAGAGGATAGCAAGGAAAATATATGCAAATGAAGCAGCACAGCAATAGTGCAGTTGGCAGAGTATTTGCCTAATGAGCAAGCATTCCCGGTTCGAGTCCCACTCCAGCACAGTCTATTTTACATGGCAAAGCATGTTATAACCAATATTTGTGTTGCAAAACCCACTAATTAACATATTTATGAAATGGAGTACTGCAGGGAGTGCACATGTGAAGTATCAGTGTCATAATGAATAAGGCACTAGTAAGCAGGTTTAAGCACAAATAAGCAGTAGTAAGCATACATAAGCAAAAGTAAGCATGTTTAAGTGTGTTTGCACAGGGTAAGCACTGCCTACACAGACTAAGCAATTTAGAAGCTGAGTGTAAGAAACTGTAACTGGAAGTTAGCAGTGCTTAGCTCTGCGCAAACCCATTTTCAACTGTTTTAAAGTGCCTTAATCATTCTGTATCCAATGGCCCGTGTTCTGCCCAGCAACAAAATAAACTGCCTCTGAAAGACTCGAACACAGGACCCAGAACACCACAGTCAATAGTTAACCACAAAGCCATTATAGCAGTACATTACAATGAGGTTTCAACAAACAAATCCTCACCATAGGAAAATCAAACTGAACATGTGAAATGAATCTATGTACAGTGTGATGATGTATAACCTACTACATAACATAAATATGTGAACTGGAGTACTTCAGTAAGGCCAGATGTGAGGTGTTATTGTATTAAAGTGTTGAAGTCCCCAGGACCCCATACAGTGTACATACACATGAATCACAGATACCAGACACAGATATAACATGTAACAAATAATAAATCAATGTCAAAAGGAAAATATGATGCTAATTAAATATTAAGCAATGCTAAGCATTGCACAGCTCAGCGTATGTGGTGTAAGCAATGTGTAGGCCGGCTAACTCAATCTGCCCAGTGGTATACCACTTTAAGCAATGCCAACATTAGGTAAGCAGGTGTGCCCATAGCTTAGCCTTTTCAAAACTGTCCAATCATGGGAAAGTGCAGGAAACTGGGCATATTTAAACCCCACAAGTGCCAATAATTCCCATAACTGGTTGCAGCTCCCTACTGTAGACAGAATGGCTGGAGTTGGGGAAGGCACTCGATTTAGAGTGCAGTGCTGGGGAGTCCAGATTCATGGTATGGCTCCTGGGAAACACCATAAGAAGAGACTACTGCAAGGCCAGTACCAGGGCTCTCAGTATAAAGTGTAGGCATGGGACAGTCTTGCCCGTGATCTCATCAGTGCCACTGGTATCCTCCAGACTGGTGAGCAGGTCAGGCATCACCATGCTGACCTGAAGCAGAGGATGGGGTGATCTCTTGGAGCAGTGTATCCAAGAATCAATGCAGATGACTGATGCCTGAGCACTAAATACCCATTCTACTATGTAGATAATGATTGCCTAGCTTGTGTATACTATGGATAGGTAATGGCTAAATATCACTGTATTTGTCTGCAAGCTGCAGATAAGTGGGCTGCTAGGCTGTAAATGCTGCATCGCGAGACAGGTTAGTAATAATCTTGCATGTACTGTCATATGAAAAAAATATAACAGCTCTAGAAAGTGTTGTACCAGTATAAAATGTATTGTGTATGGGATGTACTGAATAAACCAGACAATATGGCAGGAAGACTGTGATATAGGTTGTGTGGAAATAAAGGTGTAATATCTTGTGAATAAAAGTATAACCCCATGGAGTGCTTGTGTACATATTGCTTTCATATGTTGTAGTGTTGCATTCTATAAATAGCACTGTTGTATTAAGCAGTATTACCCACACTGTTGAACGCAGTTAAAATGTGTAGGAGGTTCAGTATAACAACGTTGGAAGTCCCAGGAGGTCAGTCATATAGAATAACTGAGGGAGACTTAGAAACCATTGGAATGCTTCACACCAATTCCCAGATAGCACAGTGTTCTGTGATGTCAACTGTAATATTTTTACTACACACAGCAAGGGTTTGAATCCAGGGAGTGGTGGTAAGTTGTATGCATAATCATACCCCACAACTGTACAGAGTTTGTGAGAATGTTCAGATAGAAAGCTGTATGCATAATTAGACCCAATAACTGTACAGACTTTGCTAGAATGTTCAGATAGTACGCTGTAAGGATAATCATAACCATCAACTGTACAGACTGTGGCAGAATGTTCAAGTAGCAAGCTGCATGCAAAGTCATAACCCTCAACTGTTCTGATCTGTCCAGCATGTCCAGATAAATGGCCCATATCTGCTGTCTGGTAACCTGATCCCCTGACAATTCAGTTAGATGATCCAAGAAATGTAGGCAACTTATACTGACATATAATGGATAGTGAAACCTGAACATAAAAAGAGAATGTGTATGAAAACAAACCTGCCATTGTAGCATCTCACCCAAAGTGTATGACAGCTATTCCAACATATGACACATTAACACCTGCATCCTGTCAAGCCTTGACCAGAGTGTGTGCAATAACGGATTGTTAGGTATGTGTATAACATCAACATGGAATCTGGGAGTATGTGTAGTATTCGTCAGGTAGGGTTAACAAATATTTCTCCACAGCTATAACAGGTAAGAGGTGTAGTCTGTAGTTACAACACAGTTCACTCATATACTTGTCTACAAACATGGAATCTGGGAGTATGTGTAGAATCTGTCAGGTAGTGTTAACAAAGATTTTCCCTACAGCTATAACAGGTATGAGGTGTAGACTGTAGGTACAACACAGTTCACTTATATACTTGTCTACAAGCATGGAAACTGTGAGTATGTGTAGAATCTGTCACCCAGTGTTAATGATTTCCCCACAGCTATAACAGGTAAGAGGTGTAGACTGTAGGTACATCATAGTTCACTTATATACTTGTCTACAAGCATGGAATCTGGGAGTATGTATAGAATTTGTCAGGTACTGTTAATAATATTTCCTCAACAGCTATAAAGGGTAAGAATTGTAGACTACACGTAAAACACAGTCCACGTATATACTAATCTACAAACATACCATAGCACAAAGTAAGGCCATTGGGTAGTGTAATAATACATGTGAAGGACAGATCACTACAGTGACTAAGAAAGTTGTGAAAACTACAGGGATATATTCGTTGTTAACTGACCTCTCTCTCTTACCCCCACTATATGTGCAACAATAACCTAATTACACACCTAAATAGGTATGTGTACGCTCCAATATTTTGTTAGGACATATGTCCTATTGGTTTATAAATATTCACATTTGGTTCTATGCATGTGCCAATTTAATATACTCCAATATTGGTGGCCTGTTGCCATCAATGAAACTGGCATGTTGTTGTAATGGCCACTGCTGTCCCATATTTGCATGTATTCTGCTCACCCTGCAAATGTTATAATTCTGGTGTCTTGGGATTAATGGGAATACCTATGCATACTGTTATAACTAATCCTGAATGCTGTTGACTATTGCTAACCGATATCTGTCATAAAACTACAACACCATAGGTTGTATGGGAAGGCAGATTCCAGTGGACCCATCTGTCCCGCCTCAGCTGGCCATGGCACTGGGCACCAGCACATCTGGGGCCCAGCCTAGGACCTCATCCTCTGTTGGCCCTGCAAAACCTTTGGGTAGAACCATCTCAGGGGATAGGGCTCAGCCCCCCTGGGTGTGGGGGCGGAGAGGTACCTGTCACCCACTGTAAGGTCCGGGCCCTGGAGTGTAGGGAGCTTGACAGGGATATTCGAGACCAGCTGCGCCAGCTTGAGGGCTGCATGGTGCAATTAGAGAGTGAGCCTGCCTCTCCTACCCAGCCCCCAGCATAGCCACCTTTGGGGCCATGAAGGTGCAGTGGTGACTGCCCATGGGTGGGGACCTCAGTCCCACCGTTTCCATTTGGAGGCTCATGGGCTTGCGACTTCCAAACCCCCTCCCTGTCCAAGGTATTTACCCCCCACATGTGTCATATACTACCCCTGTATGGGTATTGTTTGTCTTGTCTGGTAACCTACCCAATCTACCTCCCCAAATATACCTACTACCCCTCCCAAACATCCCACTCTCACCTGAAAAAAAAGGCAATCTGTTCCAACAAAAAAATATCGCCCTATACATAGCTGTCCATTTCACACACATGTCCACTGGACACAAGTAATCCAGTCTAATTGGCATCACAATGAATTATTGTTGTCCTCACTCCCACCCAGTGGTTTGAGTGTCCAAATCTACCTCCAAATTCACAGAATATGCGCAGCTGTTGCTGTAGAAGAAATGGGCAACTATGGACCTTCCTTAAACCCTTCCTCCACACCCCTGGCTATTTTCCCTACTGTCTTCCCCTCTCTGTGCCCCTTTTTTCACCACTTTCCTATCAACACCTTTTTCTTTTCTTTTAAAGAAATTAGTGTGGGGGTAAGCAGGACTAAGCACTTTTAAGCAGCAATAAATGGATTTAAACCTTTTTGTGTGGGTGTAAGCACTGCCTACACAGGTAAAGCAATTCAGAAGCTTACACAGTATCAGAAACTGTAACCAGTAGTTAGCAGTGCTTTCCTCCATGCAAACCCACTTACAACTACTTTAAAGTGCCTTAATCACTCTGTATACAATGGGCCGTGTTCTGCCCAACAACAAAATAAACAGCCTCTAGAAGACTTGAACCCAGGACTCTTCATACCATAAACAAACTGATTTACCACTAAGCCATAACAAACATACATAAATTTGATGTTTTCAGAAACATATCATCCAACCCAGTCATGCAACAGTACAGAGAACGTATACCAACATCTAGATGTACACATATATATATATATATATATATATATATATATATATATATATATATATATATATATATATATAATTAGAAATATATACATATATATAAATATATATGAACATATATACATGTAAATGCCTACATTGACACATATATATGTCTACACCTATATGTCTACATATACACAGCAAGGTACATATATGTACACAGATATATATCTATTTTGGTATATACAGACATAGTCATATATATGTAAGCAGATATATATATATATATATATATATATATATATATATATATATATATATATATATATATATATATATATATATATATATGTGGTCATACATTTGTAGATAGCACTGCTAGATTAACAAAAACAAATATGTCCACATGCACCGTTAATGGGGTTGAGAGGCCCCAAACAATATACGTCTTGTACGAATAGGCATACCCCCCCACAGCCAAACAAGTCTGCCCTGCAATCCTCTACCAAGTGTTGCAGATCCCATAACCAGGATCTGACATGACATGGGCACAAGATGTTAACAGTACTACATCCCACCTGTATGATGTCAGGCTGGTATTGGTAACATATCATGCAGTACAGTCTGGCTCCCGTAGGAAATGAAAAATGTGGAAGCTGTTAACATCCCCAGGATACATATATATATATATATATATATATATACAGACACATATATGCAGATACATATATATATATATATATATATATATATATATATATATATATATATATATATATATATATATGTATATATAGATATACTTGTGACTACACATACACACACCAAGATATGTACAGTAAGATACAAATGTAGAAGGTGCACAAAATATGGAGCAGCCACTATGCCTACAGTTCACACCTGAACACCTGGACACTGCATGGGCCACCCATACAAATGACAATCATTGCCTGCAACATATACCCACAGAGAGGTCATAGGACAAAACACCACACACATCTGCTTTCCACATGTGTGCCATTGGCTACTAACAGACATCCTAAGGACATCATAGTAAAGTACTGCTGCTAGCACATACTGCCCCTGTTAACTGCAGCAGAGATATTTGCCAATATGTGTGAGCATTCTGACATACTCTGTACAGTCCAGAGGTATACACAGAACCCCTTAGTCCAAAGCATGTGTACCATGACTGACAATATGGATGTTAACAGCCATGTAGATGGGTATAACACATAACAACTGATATACATATGCCACCATAGGTTATGCATTCACACACTCCTGTCTGGCCTGACACGTAATAACCACTGATACAGGGGGGGCATGGCCACATACTACCCACTAGATATTGACATACATATGTACAGCATCTCACTGCTCTGTCTGACATACATGACTGTTAAGGGAGGCCCGGCAGCAGTACATCTGGCAAGTATCTGCACATGACATCTCACTGGGTAAGTACACTAAGCTGCTAGGCATATAACAATGCACTGTGCAGGCTACAGGCAAACTGGCTCAACACTGGCCTACATCTCCTATGGGGGAATGCACATGTATCAGCATATATAGCAGGCTGTACAGGCATGTCACAGCACAGGGTAAAATACACCTGTGTGAAAGTGCATAACCAAAATCAATGAGAACACAGCCACAGCCACATATGGCAAGCTAGCATGATATTACAGTATATGGACTATCTGTTCGATACCATCCTCATATGTGCCACTCACAAACTAACCCTACATATACTGGGCCATTACACAGTTTGGTCTGATGGCTGTCTGTGGTATGGGACATGTGTGCATATGGCCCTACAAACATGTAAACCAATATGGTAACATGCAGTGGAGCAGCATGTAATATCAGATAAGTCAGGACCTAGGACAATGACAACTACCGCAGTCTGTACACAGACCAAGGTTTGTTTGTGTCTTTCAGCTTTTCCCAGTTAGGGGTCGCCACAGTGGAAATCCAGTCCACTAATGATTGGCAGTTGATTTTTATGTACCGGTTTGCCAGGCCTGATGCACAACCTTCAACGAACAAAGGTACGCCCATTCACGCATGTTTCCATGCAGAAGACAGCCTAGCTGAAAATCGAACCGGAGAGCGTCTTACTGTGAGGCGACAATGCTACCGCAGCACCACCACCATGGTACACAGGCCAAGGTACATATTAACAATACACACACTGTTGACATTCACCATAAGTACACAGATCTCAGTAATATACAAACAACCACAGAATGTCCAGGTTTTGTCATCAAATATAACACCTACTGTAAATAACATGTGTAGCAGTCATATATCACTGGCTTGTTATCAGATATGATGACAGTAATTATGGTGTAAAGCACATATGCACCTGTTAATGCATGACATATGTACAAAGGTTGACTGAGTTGTGGCTGGAAGCACATACACAGGGCCAATATTGACACGTTGCTGTGATAACATCATACATTTACTGTTGTAACAGGGTTTGTTGCAACTATGAGGAATATGAAGTCAGTAACTGTCATGGCTTTCACCATCTACAGACTCTAATCCTCACACTACCTTCTGCAGTTCACAGATACATGTTCTGTGGGTAACACATGACACCAAAGGTACCACACGCTGCCCAGTCTGCAGATGACCCTATAGGTGGGGAGTCCTCATAAACATACAGCTGACATGGCCAGTATTAATACATGTAAGACAGCCATATCCGCACACACCCTGTTAAACCATTACTCCAAATGCAGTATAGCAGCACTTACAGTCTGTAGTAAAGTCAGGCACATCCCCCTCATGTGTGTTTTATTCTATTTCCACAGTGTATGCTGTCAGAAGTAAATCTCTACTCCATCTGAGATGCTGTTTGCCAAACAACAGAATGAGTTCCTGCTCACAGTGAATGAAAAGGGCCAACACAAACATGATGTTCCTAGATATTGGAGTGTTTCCATGCAATTGGATATGGGAATGTTACCACAGCTGTTCCACATGCAATCAGCTAGGGGAGGGCTGCAATTCCTGCTGAGGCCATCAGCTGATCATGAGCATTACCTAAAATACACATGCTGCTGCCTAAGAAAAGCAGGTATAGGTCTCCACATCCAGCAATGAGGGAGTGAGAGAGGCAGACAGAGGCATAGACAATTCAGGGAGGGGTGGGTGAGTAAAACTTAAGCATGTTAGTGTCACACACCTACCAGCACAGGGTATCAAACCCCTGAAGACTATGCAATGTTATCACAGTCCTATGCACTTGTTGGATGCACCACATAGGTCAGCTGTTGTGGAGTTCGCAGAACATATATGTGATGGTGAGTGACATCTGCAACAGGGATATGGTAGCTATACGGTAGGTGATGTGCATGTGCCTGTCTGCATGAACAGGTGCCAACATCAACACAGCCACATTCTCACAGGGGCACACACACATTGACACACTTGGCAGGGCCAGGGATACAGCTCATCCCTAGTGAGATTGCCACAGTACATTATTGTGCAGGTATCACATGCACCACATGGGTCATATGGAAATTATATGGGAAAAGGGTAGGGGGAGGTGTCTGACATCAGACAGCATGCTTCAGTATGCCACTGGGGGTTGTAGTGAGAGTGGATGTGATCATACACATCATACAACACACACACAAACACACAGGGTGCTAGTACTGACATGCATGGGTGCATTTCTGCACGGGTATGTGGTGGTCGACTGTGCCAGATGGCTATACAAGGCTATGTGATGGGTATACCTTGGCATCAGGCCACATGACAATGGTCTGCATTGTGGCTCAGGCCTGTGGTTTCTGCATTTGCTCACACAGCTGGGTATTGTATCCACCATCCAGTCACCTGTCTGGCTATTGTATGTGGCCAATTCTGTGCATCGCTTGCCATGTATGTGTTCCCTAGTCTATGACATGGATGGTGTCTGTGATGTGCACACCTTCCACATGCATGTACGCTGACATGTGGAACTGTACCTGGGGTGTTGGGCCCATGTTGTGTACACAGATTATCATCAGATGTGCCAGTCATGGCCACCTGTGGCATGAACTGGTAATGGACAGCAGGTTATCCTTGCACCTACATTGATAGCATGCTAACATCATTCACTGGTGTCAGTGGCATCTGTCCATACAGGGCATGTTTTCAGGCATGGTATGTCCTTTGTGGGTCACATGTGATGGCACCACAGGTGTTGCAGGTGTCCAGTGAGGAACATAGGGAAGGTGCACTGTCTGCATGTATGTGCCTATTGGACAGATGGACAGGGTGCCATGCCCTATGTAGGCCATGGCAATCACTCTATAGTTACTATCAGTCACCAATATGCAGTGTACTACACACATAATGGCTGTTGCCTTGGCATGTGTGTGTGTGTGTATGTGACATGGGTTGAGAGTGTGCTCTGTGTAAGACTGGGGTTGCTAACTGTGATTGCCTGGCCGTGATGTCACATGTATGGGTGTTAATTTGTACCCCAGCCTCTTGGTTATTTCACATCTGTTATCCCTGTACAGTGGACATTGTGATACTGGGCCACCATAAAAGACATTTTCAAAACCCACCCCACATTTGGCCCAGGTGTCACACACATGATACAAGTTACAAACACACACACACACACCTGTCATGTCTAGAAGTTGAACCCCTACCTAACTAGTTTGTCACACTACAGCACTATGCAGTTATAGTATGCACCACAGAGATTACTGGAGCATTTTTTCCCAAAGGTGTATTTCACATTAGATGACATCAGCAGGTCTGCCAAAGTAGGCCATTGAAAATGTACTGAGTGTGACTAGCCTAAAATGCATTGTTCCCCACACAGACATTGAAACACACACAAAAGATCCACAATGGACATGTGTGGGTATAGAACCCCTAACAGAGATCTATATCACACTAGATGGAGCTGTTATAGGATGCACCACAGGGATTACTGGAGAGCCCTTTCCCCAAACATGTATTTCACATTGGATGACGTCAGCAGGACTGTCAAAGTAGGCCATTGGACATGTACTAAGTGTGACTAGCCTAAAATGCATTGCTCCCCAGACAGACATTGAAACACACACAAAACATCCACAACAGACATGTGTGGGTATAGAACCCCTAACAGAGGTCTACATCATACTATAGCATAGAACTGTTATAGGATGCACCACAGGGATGAATGGCAAGCAATTTCCCCAAAAATGTATTTCACATTGGATGACATCAGCAGGACTGCCAGAGCAGGCTATTGGAAATGTACCGAGTGTGACTAACCTAAAATGCATTGCTCCCTACATGGACATTGAAACACACACAAAACATCCACAGCCAACACGTGTGGGTATAGAACCCCTAACAGGGATCAATATCACACTATTGCATGGAGCTGTTATAAGACACACCACAGGAATTACTGGGCATCTTTTTCCCCAAAGGTGTGTTTCACATTAGATGACATCAGCAGGACTGCCAAAGTGGGCTATTGGAAATGTACTGAGTGCGACTAGCCTAAAATGCATTGCTCCCTACAGAGACATTGAAACACACACAAAACATCGACAACCGACATGCATGGGTATAGAATCCCTAATCACACTATAACATGGAACTGTTATAGGACACACCACGGGGATTGCTGGAGAGCTTTTTCCCTAAAGGTGTATTTCACATTGGATGACATTAACAGGACTGCCAAAGTAAGCCATTGGAAATGTACTGAGTGTGACTAGACTAAAATGTATTGCTCCCTACACAGACATTGAAACACACACAAAACATCCACCACCAACATGTGTGGGTATAGAATCCCTAATAGAGGTCTATATCATACTACAGCAATACACAGTTATAGCACACACTCCAGAGATTACTAGGAAACATCCTTCCCAGAGGTGTATTTCTAGGTGGATGACACCAGCAGCCTTGACAAAGTAGAACATACAAATTCTATGGAGTGTGACTACCCTAAAAAGCATTGTTCTCTACACAGACAATCACACACCTGCCATGTCAGGGAGTAAAACAGCTACATACCTAATTTATCACACTATAGTAGTAAGCAGTTACAGGATGCACTACGAAGATTACTAGGCTACAGCTTCCCAGAGGTGTATTTCTAGGTGGATGACATCAGCAGTCTTGCAAAAGATGAGCATTTGAATTGTAGGGAGTGTGACTACCCTAAAAAGAATTGCTCACTGAACAGACAGACAAACACAGATGCCAAGGCTGGGATTAGAACTACCAATCTAGTTTTTCACACTACAGCAACACGCAGTTATGGGACACACCACAGAGATTACTGGGATACATTTTTCCCAAAGGTGTATTTCACAGTAGATGACCTCAGCAGGCTTGTCATAGTGGGGTTATGGGGAGGGTATTGTGTGAGCATGGGCCATAACCCATTCATCTAGGGGTTGACATGCCACATGCGGGCACAACCTGAGTCACATTCCACAGGTACGTGTATACAGCTGCTAGATGACTACTTCTTTGAACAGTCATGTTGCACAGCTAGCACGTGCACCACATACTCTGTAATGGTGACAGATACCAGTGGCTAGTATCTGCAGAGTGTGACATCAGACCCTTGTGTGGCTGTGGCCCTTTGGCTGTGTGCTGGGTGGGAGAGCCCTAGATGGCTCCTTGTCACAGTCACCCTCTTCCACACATCTATGTATGTCTAACATTGGTTTATTATAGTGTGATGTCCTTACATATATGTCTGCATTCCTATCCACTGTGTCTGCAAAGCATGTGTGGTGCATACTGAGGAGTGTCTGAACTAACACCTGTGGCTGCCAGATATGTCTGGTCTACTGGTGTTTGCAGACATGGCCTTCATGTGTTTAAATGTGTGAGCATGCCCAGTATGACCTTTCAGTATGTTGTTGACTGACATTGCCTATATTACTCTAAGTGTGTGGGCATGCCCAGTATGGCCATCTGTACTGAGTGTGTGGATCGAGTCCAGATAGTTTGCACTGCAGTGCTGACCTTTGTGTTGTACAATTGCAGGTAGCATGCTGTCTCTGCAGGGTATCCATCAATCATTTGGCATGGACTGTTACTACATTTCTGCATAGGATGGGGGGGCACAGCTGACTGTTACTATATGTCTACATAAGATGGGGGGGGGGGCACACCTGACTATTTCTACATTTCTACACAGGATTGCAGGGGGGGGCACACCCGACTGTTACTATATGTCTACGTGGGATGTGGGGGACACACCTGACTATTTCTACATTTCTACACAGGATTGCGGGGGGCACACCTGACTGTTACTATATATGTCTACGTGGAATGGGGGCGCACACCTGACTATTTCTAAATTTCTACACAGGATTGTGGGGGGTACACCTGACTGTTACTATATTTCTACGTAGGATGAGGGGGCACACCTGACTATTTCTACGTTTCTACACAGGATTGGGGTGGGGAACACCTGACTGTGACTACATTTCTACGTTGGATGGGGGACACACCTGACACTTGTACACATTTTCTAGCACTGTACTGGTATGTCGGGTACTCCATTTCAGTCTGTAGTCTTACCTATCGTGCTGGCTAGATGCATACCAGTGTATTACAGATCTTAGCTTTTAATTACCTACATATTAGTTTCTGACTTCCTACCCTTCAGAACTGACATCTCACTGCCTGACCTGCTGTAGTCTGTCTTTGTAGGCCTGGGGGGGGGGGGATTACTCATAGGTCTCATTCAGAGGCCATAGCACAGCCTTTGTTTGTGTTTATCTACACCTGTCCTGCTGGCTGTGACTGTTGTTGGGTATGTGACCCCCCCGACTGGCATGTGTGAGTCACTTACCTTGTGGGTGTCCCAGTATTGAGGGTGGTGCTGCAGGGCTGCCTATGTCAGATGCACATAGTACACTCCATAAACATGGTTAGGCACAGGTAGTGTAATGCTTGGCATCCCTTTTACTGTATGTGAGAGTTGGAGAGAGGTGTTATTCCCTAGATCCCTCCTGTGTCAGTGTATGTGCTATGTTTTGCCTCTTTGCCAAGGCCAGGGCATACTGGACATGCCTCCTTCTGGCTACTGGGGCAGGCTCAGGTTGTTCTTCCTCTGAGTCATTCTGTGCCTGTGCAGGCCTTGGCAATGGTGGGGGGCTGTGTGGTCCTGCCCCATGCTGTTCCTGCTGCAGCTGTTTCCACAGGAACATATTGTGTAGCATGGTACATACAAGGACAATTTGGTTACATGTAGCTGTTGAGTACTGCAAGGCTCCACTGGATGTGTCCAGCCACCAGAACCGTGACTTGAGCATCCCAAACACACACTCTACTATAATTCTGGTCTGTGCATGTTCCTCATTATGGAGTTCTTGTTCGAGTTTGTGTGCATTTCTGGTAGGTGTCATCAGCCACGGCTGCAGTGCATATCCAGCATCACCAAATAGGTGACCATGAGGGATGTCCCCATTGGCAAATCTCTGGTACAGCTGTGTCAAATGCCAGATGTGGGAATCATGATAGCTTCCAGGGCAGCCAGCACACACATTCATTATTATGCCCTGGGAATTGCACACTACCTGGCAGTTGATGAAGGGGAAGCTCTTGCAGTTGATGTAGACCCTATCCCACTCACCAGGTGGTGCTTTGATGCATATATGCATGCAGTATATTCCACCCACTACTTTAAGGTATTCTGCTATTTGGTGGAAAAGTTGCATATTGCTTGCCAATGCCTCATTGGTGTTGGGGAAATATACGTGCTCACAGACATGTGCTGACATGCCATCCAGGAAATGGTGGAGTATCCTGGATGCTGATGCCTGTGAAATCTCCATCATATCCCCAGTTGGCCTTTGGAAGGTACCTGTAGCTCGTATTCTTAGGCCTACACATACCTTGGTATCCACTGGGATGGGTTCCCCTCTGTTAGTTCTGTGTGTCAGGCGTGGCCGGCACAGCTCATCAGTTTGCTGTAGGAGATCCCTGTCCACCCTATAGTGCTCCACTATCACCAGCTCATGTAGCCCCTGGTAGGTTACCCTGAGTCTGTACACTCTTCTCCATCTCCTCACTGTAGGTTTGTCGACAGCATTCACATCCTCACCACCCTCAGCCTCTTCCTCAAGTTGTTGTATGATAGCTATTGCAGCCCCTATCATTTTGCTGTTGTGAGTTTTAAAAGTTCCCCGCTTGTTTACACCAATGGTGTAGAGTGTGGGAAAAACCAGAGGGGAAGGTGTTTACATAGTTTATAGTAGTGTTCTGGGCTGGGCTGGTCTGCTGTCTGTGTAATTGGCTGATTCTGATACATTTCACCTACCAGCTAAGCTAGTTCTCCTTGATTAACTTCCTACTACTGTTTTCCCTTCCCATTGCCTTCCTGTTTAAGCCCGTGTGTGTGTCGCACAGAGTACTCAAATGTGCACACTGCTGCTATTTCCTGGTTTAATGTCTTTTTTTTTCCTGTAAAGCCCAGTGTGCACACCCACTTAGGCTTTGTAAAGAGTGCTAAGCAAGTTTAGACACACACCCCTAGCTTAGCTGTGGTAAGCTAGGAGCAAACCCGAGCCACAGGGCTCCAATCCACTTATAGTATGACTGACACACACCCCCCATGATGTCACCTAACTCCTATGCTTGCACCAAGCTATTCCTACTCTTACACTGTTGGGACTTGACTCACATATTGGGGAAAACTGGGATTCACTATCCTTCCCCTCATTTACATAGGATTGCCAGCTAATGCATAGTTACATGTCTCACACTGAGCCTCCCCCCTTAGCAACCACTACTCACTGGCCAGGTTGTCTTCTGCCTGCCATTGATTTGCATGGCAGAATAGTGATTTTAGTTAGACTGCTTATTTTGGGTTTATTTTATTATTTCCCCCCGATCCCTTTTGCATGCCACTGCCCTACCCTTAAACAGCCGAGATCGGCTAAAAAAATAAAAGTTGATTTTTGTATTTTTTTTATGTTTGCGATGCCAGTTGCCTTATACTTTGCCATTGGCATGGTTACTACATGATATGCAGCCTTTATTTGGAGCTGTCATTGCTCCATTTTGGATTTTGCTGAAATATTGTCAAAGGAAAAAACTTCAAAGACCAATACACTTAAGGTTCAGTTAAGGTATATTTATTTACTTGCCGCAAGGAGACAAAAACATGCAAATACAAGGATTTGTCTAACTACTAACAGTAAGTATGTTTATTCTTATACTGTTTTACAAGACATGGCCTTCTATGGCTGACGTAATCAAACACAACTTTCAGTATTGTTCTACAGCAGATGTTACTCAGATTTTCTGCTGACATGACTAGATTTGTGAGAAACTTTTGAGAAAAACAACCTGGCCTTGGTGGGCTCTAATTCATTTACAAGCTTCCATTGTACAGTGTTACATTTCAAGGTACTCTTCTAATTCAGATACAAGCAAATGTTGATCATACCTCCCAACCATACCGAATTTCTCGGATTTTACCGAGTTTTGGGGTCCAAATGAAGGGGTGCCACGATTTCCGAGTGGCACCCCTTCATTTCCGATTTTTTTCTTTTGTATTATTTTTTTTTTTTTAATTTTTCAAATTTCATGCTGTCGGAGCTGACGTCATCACGTACGCGATGACGTCAGCTCCGTCAGGGCTAGCCGCCAGTCGGAATTGAGCTCAAAGAGTTTACATCATTTCCGGCTGGCTGCAAATGCTAGTGGGAATGGATTAACGGCAGCAGCAGGCTGCAAATGCAAGCAACACTTAATTTGGATGTCCTGGAACTTCAGCAACACTCAGTTTGTATGTTCGGTGAGCGGGAATGGATTAATGGCAGCAACAGGCTGCAAATGCCATGTCCGGGAAGTTGGAACAGAAGCAGCACTCGGTTTGGGCAGCACTTGTTTGGAAGACTCAAGTAAGGGAATCAAGTGCAAATGGATAGCAGTGTATGTGTGTAGCTATTCTTTCAGTTAACCTGGGCTCTAATTCATTCAATCTGCAGTTCTTTGAGAATTGTGATACTGTGTGCAGCAGCAGAAGCTCTTTGAACTAATGTGCGTGTGTTCAGGAATCTCTTGTAGTCCGTTCAGATACAGTCTCTAATTCATTGTGTGTGTGTGTGTGTGTATTTCATTCAACCTGCAGGTATTTGAGATACTGTGCAGAATGTATTCAGATTTACTTCTTGTGACTTGTGCATTTTATCACTTTGAGAACACGTCGTTCTTTCAGTTAACCTGGGTTGGCCACTCTAATTCATTCAACCTGCAGGTCTTTGAGATACTATGTGCAGAAGCTCTTGTAGTCTGTTTATAAGTGGGTGTGTTCAAGTCTTTCAGATACTAATTTATTGCATGTGTGAAGGTCTTTGAGATACTGTATGCAGAAGCTCTTGTATTTCGTTTATCAGTGTGTCTGTTCAGAAAGCTCTTGTAGTCCATTTATCAGTGTGTGTGTGTTCAGGTCTTTGAGACATTGTCTATAATTTTGTGTCTGTAAAATGCCGCAGTTAGAGCAAGACCCTGAGTTCTCTACCCATGCCACCACTTCTGTTTGAAATAATTATTGCAACTGTATACATTTTCACAATGTCTGAAATGTTTGGCTCATACATTTTGGTCTGTTTCTCTTTGGATGGCGCAGTAGTAGTCTGGTTAACTCCCACCAAGAGGTTCTCTGGTTTGATTCTCTGCTGAAGTGCCTTCTGTGCAGAGCCTGCATGTCTTCCCTGTGTTTGTGTGTTTCCTCCCATGATACAAAATACATGTGTCTGCAGCATTTCTCCCCAGGCCTCTGGCTTTGCTGAAAAGTGGCTTTGTTGCAAGTCGGGCTTTCCCAGTAAACAAATGTTAAAATTTATAGTTTTCTGACAAATTAGCTGAATTCACTAAATAATGATACCATAAAAAGATAAACTTAAATGGCTAACACATGGTAACTTTTTTTTTTTCTAGCAACTTTCTAAGATTATAAAAGCAATGTTTAAAATGTGTCCTCATTTTTGGGGCTTTGCCCCCCCCCCCAAATAAACTATGGCTTTTTCCTGATTTCTCGTGCTGCACAGTTCTTCAGGGAAAGATCCTCTTTAATGTGTAATTATTTATATGACTGACTTCTGCAGAGATTGTGCATTGTGCATTTTTACTGATACCGGTGGATTGTAGAAATTTAAGTAGACTTTCATGATGGAAATTTTCTGATTTGGGCAGTTTTTTCATTATTGGTTCATGCATTTTGTTTCATTGCTTACTGGAAAAATGTTAAAAACAATAAATTTAAAATGCACTCTAAGCAAGTGTGCTGTATTATACAAGGAATATAACTTAATAAAGTCAGGAAGGTGTATCAAAGAAAATAACATATGTATGTTTCTTGTTTTGTGTGCAATGGGCCAATGATTTGAAAATGGCCCAAACGTAATCTTTATCCACCACTGGTAAAAAACAAAAAAGAACCACATCCAAGGCTCTAGGCAGAAGTTTTTAAACCATTTTTATGCGGATTTTTGAGAGATGCTAGTATAATATACCATTGACAGGATGTTTTTTTCAAACCAGTTTTAAAGTTAGTTAGGGCATGTATTTATTTTTCATTGTGCATGGACACATTCAGTTGTTTAAACTTCTGTAACTATTGTATAATTGCTCAATAATGATTTTTATTGGATGATTGAATAATTGTTTGAGTATTTAAAGTATGGTATGGATGATTTCCACTTACTCTGAAGAAACCATTTGTAATGGTGAAAGCGCTTAGCAAGTGAACTTGGATGTACTTGGATTAAAAACTTCTGCCTAGAGCCTTGCACGTGTTTTTTTACCAGTTTAGTACCCAGTGGGTATTCTCTCTTTCTGTGGTTTATCCACCACTGGCCAGATGCATTTTCTTTGGATGTGGTGTGGGTTTCAATGAATGTGAGTTTCAAGGGCAGAGAAGTTTTAATGCCAAGTCTATTTTCATGGTGAGACAGTATTGTTTTGTTTGGCAGATGTCTGTTGGTGTTTGTACATTATTTTACTGCAAAATGTAAAAATAAAATTCAAATAATCATTGTAGTAGTAAAGCAGTATGCACACATTAGTGATTATGGTAAATGGGGTGAAATAGCCAGGTAATGGGACATTGGAATGACTGCAGGGGGACTCTGGTGCCATATTTTGGTTGTCTGTTCAGTTTGCGTTTGCAAGTTGGTATCCCACAATTCCATTGGAGTGGGTGGGGTTACGTAATTATGTATGCAAATTAGATGTTAATCAGCGTACAGATTTGTACCTATTTTTCATGGGCCTTGTGCAGATTTTTGATGTTTCCAGGTTGAGAGGTATGATGCTGATTGCAGTTCATATTTTCAAACAGGCTTTGTCCTAATTATCTATGGCTTCTACAGCTGTGTATTTTCTCACAGTACAAACGGAACTTTTTGTCTAAGCTTCATACAAGTAGTATTGTTCTATTCATTATTTTCCTAACATAAGCAGAAATCATCTGCTTCTCAGTAAATTTCCAAGGCACAAGCAAGATTTTAGCTAACAATACAAGGTCAGAAAGCATCTGCAGTTTGCACAGATTTATGCAGTATGAAATAGAATAAATGTGTTAACCCTTTTCAAGCTCTAAATGCACTAAGCATATTACTAATACACACATTAATACATATTTTTCCGACAAATATGCTGGGTTACTAACTGAGTACATTTCTGCAGATAGCACTAGTCTTGCACGGACTGTTGCAAGCTTCCTGGATTGCAAAATCACCTCATTTGCATGGATTTTACCTGCAAATGGGGTGATTTGCATACCAGGGTTTTGTACGGGCAGGATTAGTGCAAGAGCGCTCGTGCACACCCCTGCAGGCTGTTCCTGGATCACATGGCAGACATATTGCCTGCTTGAGTTCCTGCACCGATCTTGCACTCCGTGCAAGCTTTTGAGAATCCAGGGGGGGGGGGGTTGTCCTTTACTCAACTAACAATAACATCTTGCCATGTGAAAAACAAGGATGTTATTATAGAGAGTGGCTTGAAATTCAAAGAGAATGTTAACATCATATTCAGAGGAACTATCTTATAATGAGAGAAACAGTTTAGAACTCAAACATCAAGATACTCTAAGGAGTTTTTTAACTATATATAATTCTTTTATTGACCTGAATATTACATCTTGTGGATAATTTTGCATTTATATTTTAAAACTGGTTTAAATGTTAGAGATAATATTGTAATTTTATACAAGGGTAATCACAATATACAGAATCAAATTAGCAAACACAGTTGTAAAGTGAGAGTAGACATTTGTATAAAACTATCAACATGGGCATTTCTAATATTAATATATCTGCTGGCAAAAAAAAATTGCAAAAATTGCAACACAGAAGAGGTTGCAAAAATTATTTAAAAAGATTGTAAAAATTGCAACAAAAGAGGTTGCAAAAATTATTTTACAGTAAATAATATGATTGCTTGCAAGGGCAACAGCTTGAATGGCAATAGTAAATATAATGTGCCTGAAAAGTTTAATTTGTGTCTTCATTAAGAATAAAACAGGCACAAGCTAAACAAAGAATAAATCATCCTTTTCAGTCTGTCATAAACCTTGACAGATTTTGACAACATTTTACAGAGGAATGCTGAATTATTTGATGGCTTTGACTATTTATTGCTATTGTTTTAAGATTTCCTTAGAGTAAGTCCATGATGTGTCTACCTAGGAGTATACTAATGAGAAAGGCACAATACTTCTTGGACTTTATTAACACTAGCACCTTTGAACAGATAGGGTATGCTCCAACCAGAGGATCAAGCATACAGGATCTGGTACTAACCAACATGTAAGAGTATTGCATGCCCCACCATACCACATCCTCACTAGGGAGGTTGGATCACAAAGCTGACTCCTTTGGAGTAAAATCAACCCAGAAAATGCAGCTAGACCAGTAACAGTTAGGTACTATTCTAAGGCAAACTACATCCTATTAAGTGACAGTTTGTCAAAATTCAAGTATCCCCCTAACCCTGAGACCACAGCTAAAAATTATTCAGAGTCAGTATACAAACATGTGAATGGCTGCACAGAGATTGCTGTACCTACCAGAAATGAATCTAAAACAAACATTAAAACCAAACCCCACTGTGGAATCCTTACCTAAACAGAATATATAATAAAAAATGAAAACTCATGGATAAAATCAGGAAGAGCAACTCCCTTAAAGACATGTGTGCTCTTATACAACTAAACAAGAAACTTAAGAGGTCTAATTAAGTCCAGCAATGAGGTCAGGATAGCCTCACAGGCTAAGGACAAACACAAGGCCATTTTCAGCTATGTCTGGAACATGAAAATTAAAACACAGCAGTGTGCTGAACTGGTGAAGAACAGTGCTACCTTTACCCCACTCTGGTCCCCATGTCCCTTTTGAACAGAGGCTGTCATTAAGAAATGCTTTATCCTAACCAACACATCCCTACAAATCCTTAGTTGCCTCTCTACTAACATGCTTCCTGTATAGATGCCCATGATTCTCGAGGGACCCAAATGGTTTAGGGTGCAAGGCTATGCTTGTATGGGGCCTAGTCATTAGGCTAGTAACAACCTATGAACCTACAAACCAAACACTGATTTAATCTAATGAGATTACATAACATATGGGATGGAATACCATGACATAGACAAGAAAGTCAGAAACATTGAAACTGGGGCAAGCAAAGTTTGTCAGGATGGTATTCACTGCATAAATGTTTGAGGACTCTTACCAAAAGGTAAACATGGTTAGTACTTCTGACTTTAATTATATATGATATAACGAAAGAAAAATAATCAAAGTTAGTGAATGTTGTATTAAAAACAGATATCTTGCAAAATGATGGTGTGACATGAATTTGTGCAAGTGATGTTGCATGTAGGATCTTTTCTATTTTAAACTTTACTTTTCAGAACTTCTGGCATTTGAAGCTTGCATTACATATATTCTATATCAGCATGTGCCCTTTGACTGTCATTCCCCATGCCTGTAATTTAGACTTTGGCTGATATTAAAAAAGGAATCCATAAAATGCACAACTAGGCATCCTGACCCTAACAATGTATCATGGCTATTTAAGTGGACTTTAACCCAAGGTAAAAGATCCTATCCATGACCTCTGCTCTGGTTCCCATTTAGTACATTGCAAGTACCATGTCATTGCCATCAACTTGCAAGAATTGATGGATAAATTGTTCTGCTGATATTTATTTTTTCTCCAGCATTTCATACTGCATGAGTGTATACTTTTTATGAATGGTTCATCTGACACAAGATCAGATATCTGTA